>NW_010130805.1:0-14712 GCF_000699245.1 Pterocles gutturalis | reverse complement strand
AGGAATATAATTGGCTTTTCTACATGGTTACTTGCAGTAACTCAAAGGCAAATACACAAGTTTCATGTCGTAGAGGACTTTTAAGTTAACCCTGACACACAAGTAACATTTTATTTGAGAATGATAGTGATATTCCTGTTGTCTACTACAACATGTTCATATGGTCTTCAAAACCGTAGACCTCTTTAAAAAACTGAAATATTGAACATTCACAACACCAACGCTCATTTCCAAAGCAGCCATGGTTTTCAGGTTAGTGTTGTCCTACTTCACCTCTACGACAACACTGCAACATTGCCTCCTTTGTATCTAAGTCAGTATATGCATAACAACTTATCACTCTCAAATTTTGCATTAAAAGAATATAAAACAGGATGTCAGTCTGAAAATGAGATGCTCGTGGAGAGAGAAAGGGGTCACAATTTGTCAGAGCAGCTTGACCAATATAAGTGCTGTCCAAATGAATATATGTATCTTTAAAGAAGTGATTGCACACATTTTTTCATACGAACTTCACATTGCAGAATGAACAAAAAAAAAATGCTCATTCTTTGTACTTCATAGATCTTAAATAATTTATGTAACACTCCAGAAAGTGTGGAATATCACAGCCTCAAAGATAGCTGAAGCACAGGGAAACTAACATTAAAAAAGTTTAAAATCCTTGTAAAAATGTACAGGACTTGATGTTTAGTAGCCACTACGGGCATTGTAAATTAAAGCACAAATTTTCATGTCAATTACAGCTGCAAGTGCTCAATGTCTGTGAACTCAATATTCTATTTTGTACTTGAATCTATTTCATTAAAAAGAACAATTTGTATGTAAGCATCAACTACAAACAAAGCTTGGTTGAAGTTCTTTTTCCAAATTACCTGTTAAGTGCGTAGCATCCTGCCTCTGAGCACACAACTGGAAGATAGTAAGCAGCAAGTCTTCTGAGGATGGCATCAGTAAACACCCTTTAACAGAGCTGAAAAAGCTTGAGGCTACATCACAGATGAAAGATACTGATGGCTCAGTATTTCCAGCTTCAGAAAGATCCTTAGCTTTAGACAGAGCTTCTTGAAGTTTATCAATAATCCTTTCAACAAAAGTTTCACCAATCAAAGATTCTATGGGGGAGAGGAAAAAGACAACATGCTTTGATTACATGATAAACATGATCATTCAAAGGCATTATATTAATACATACCAATTTGGTTTTTATTTACCAATTCTGAATCCAAAATAAAGTACCAAGTAGTTTTAATCTAATGTATACCTAAACTCTCTTTCTTATTCCCCTGTCATCTAGGATCACCTAGCCAAAGTTTCACATTGCCAACTATCCTTTCTCTAAACCAGCTGCAGCAGCTTAGACAAAAGGTATATGAAATAGAGCAAGATCCCTTCCCCTTTAATGCCCTCCTAGCTTCTGGTAATCAACTGTGAGCCAGAGATTATACCTGGACCATTGCATACAATTAACACCATCAGATCAACCTGCCATGCATATGTTTAGCCCTTTCTCAGTGGACTGAAGTAGGCTAATCCCATTTATTCTCAAACTCCACAGCATCCTGTGGCAATGAGTTCCACTATTTAATTACAAACCGTATGAAGAAGTACACTTTTCTCTTTCCTCAAGCCTGCTATCTAAATACTGTAAGCAACCTCAGGCTCTTCGTTTAAAGAAACAATGAAAAATTTCTTCCTATTTGCTTTTTCCATACAAATGATGATTTTATGACTCTTTACCACAACCCCATGCCCAATCACTTTCACTGCAAACTGAAAAATTTCTGGTCTGTTTTACTGCCTCTACAAGCAGAGGCAACTGCATTTGCCTAACCATCCCCACCATCTTTCTTTAGGCATATACCAATTCTATCACACTTTTTTTTTCAAAAGCATACGGGTGAACAAGAATACTGCAGTGACCAAAACTGCAGGCAGTGTTCAAGATACTGACACACCAAAGCTACCATAATTTTCATTTGTCCTCTGTTCTTCTCACAGCAGCTCCTAATAACCCATATTCCTTTTTTATTGCTGAGCACCAACCTGCCACTTGCAGGGAACCAACACAATGATTGAAGATGTCTTTCTGAGTTTTAACAGTTCAGAGTCTATCATCGAACAGATGGTTACAATTGTGTTCTTCCCATGTACACTTTTCAAATTTATTTAATTTCATTTGTAATTATACCAGTTAATCATTCAGTATCACAACACTGCTATAGCTCCCTGAAGCTTCAGTTTTGATTACTCTAAATAATTTAACAGAAACAATTATCACCCTTCTAGTATTTATCCTTTTCCCTCTTTAATTCCTATCACCTGATAGGTTACTCATACATCAAAGGCCCTTCCATTTACTCCATGACAGTTTACCTTGAGAAACTTACATGAGAGATCTCATAAAAAAAAAAAATCTTTCTGAAAGTCCACATAATGATTTAGGCCAAAATAGGGTAAGTCAAGAAGAATCATATTTCCTGAAAGTCTCTCAGACTTCATCCAACATGCATTAAAAACAGGTCACACAGCACCCACCACAAAATGAATACTTGAGCTCAGCAATACCTTCAGCTCTAGAGCCAAAAAGTCAAGTCACTGGACAATCAGCCCTAGGACACCACTGACTCACAAGTGAGCAAACTCTGGAGAGAGGGAGCAGGTCTTCCTGATGCTCCTCTACATCAAAAGTTCCAGTAACAGAAATAACAATCTTACAACACCTTCCAGATGCACTATGAACATCCACTGCAGCCAACTGGTTGTGTGCATCTCTGAACCTTGAAAGCACCACAAATGTGCCCAGCATTCACATAAACTCAAGTATACTACCTCAGGGATCAAAGCAAATGCTGAGTTTAACAAAACACAAATGACAGGTTTACATGGAAAACATCAAGAAAATTCAACTCAACTAGAAGTCTATACCACAGAAACCACTAAATACAAGGAAGAAATTAAATAGGAAGTTATTAATAAAAAAACAGATCACATATACAGTGTAAGTGCACACACGCAGTTTTTAAAATACAATAATCTAACTGAAAATGGCCGAAAGCAATTCATAGATCCTGTAACGAAGCATTACCAATGCACACATGGGTCCATAACCATTGATTTTTTATATTCTAGTTTTAAAGGAAAATTTCAGATGGTATGGTTAAAAATTAGTATTATTTTACAACCTATCAGCTAATAAATCAAGCTTACATTTTCCTCAAGTTTTCCAGACTCACAAATCTGAATCTGTTCTTTAAAGACTGACTTTTGTTTAGCAACAAACACAAAAAAAATTGCAGTGTTGCTGTGGCAAGTTAGTGTTTATGAAATTAAGCTGGATATGGTTAATTGGCTCAAATAAAAAACAAAACCATAAAAACCAAAACAAAATGAAAAAAACACACACAAAACCAAACTAAAACAAAACAAATAATAATTAAAAAAAAACAATCAGAAGAAAGCCTAAATTAAGTATTCTGGAAGATCTCAAATTCCTTTCAACCTTCAACAAAGCATAAGTGTGGCATTTACACTTCAAAAACTCCAAAGAATAAATATGTTTACCATTTTTAACATGTTGCGACAACACTAAGCTCAGGAGGGTCCACCTTTCTGAAGAGGATGACTCTGATGAGGCTTCTATAGGTTTTAAACTCAGGTGACACAGATCATCTGTCAGCATTACAAGTCTTGCTCCAAGTGCATCTCCTTTCAGCCAGTCAGAGACTAAGGAAAGTTTTGTTGTGCTTGAGCATGCCTGAATTAGAAGAAAATAATTCTAATAATCTTTTGAGGGTATTAGCTTTTACTACTAACTAAGCATAAGATTAATACATCAAACCTGCATACATACAGTGGGAATATCATCTGCCATAAACAGTAAGTCTCTAGGTGCTGATGTCTGCAACAATCCCCCTAACTTTCTTTTTGGTCAGAGACAATAAGTTATGGCTAGGTCAGAAGTCTACTTTGGAGTGAAACAAGTCACCTTCTGAAACCTCTTCTATTTCCTTTTATCCAACCCAGGGAATGCCTACACCAGAGTTAGAAAGAGAACTTTCAGATGACCAGGTTGGCTGAGACACAATCTATTTACAACATGAAATCTATTTACAGCATCTGAATTTCTCTAAAAAGAAATGAAAGGTCCCAAGTTAAAGAAACATTATTTTGGTGATAAGCCATTATAAATTACAAAATCATAAAAACTGAGCATTCCTAAAATACACAGTATCTGTGAGGAAAGATATTATGGTCAACACACTGGATTGTAAACCAAGTGCTAAGAGTTCTTGTCCAAAAATTTGTAATACACTTCATATTTCATCCCAGGCAATCACTCAAATGTCAGTCTCTCAATATCCCACACGAAAAAATGGTGTAGTCTCTTTTCCTTGTAAGCACAATGTAAGGGTGATGATACAAATATCATTTCAATTACTGGTCTAATACCCAACCTCCATTCTCTCTCGCTTACAAGAGATGACCAGACTCGAAGAGCAAACTGACCAAAAATAGAAGGGACAAAGATGGTTTTATTTTGGCATCATCATTTCAATTCTAAAACCATTCCCAGATTTAAACGCAGTTAAAACAAACACCACTCTGAAACTATTACTAGAAGATTTTTAAACTATGGAAATTATCAACCTTGTATATATTAAGAAAAAAGTCATCCAAACACAACTCTCAAAGCTAACACCATATTCAAAACTATGCAAAACAAGAACAAAAAAGTCTTAAGAGGTACCTTTTGAATTATCTGGAGAAAAATAATCCATTTCAGATCCATCTGACAAGAAAAACACAAAATTCCACAATATTTTACAAATTCTTTGCTGAATAGGAAACATTTTATACCATTGTAACTACTTGTTTTACAACTTTATTTTCTGCAGGAGACAAGCAGAAGTTGCTAAGTTTCAGTAACAAAGTTACTGATTATAGTATTCGCTGCTTCCAAGTCTTTCTCTCCCACACAGATTTACAAGGGACTATATTTACACAAAAGGCCACCGATTGACTAGTATAAAAGCACACTGTATAAGGAAGCAAGACTAGAGAAATTATGATGTTACTTTTTTTTTTTAATAATTTATACCACAGAGAGACCTGTCATAATCTCTTACTTCAATACAGTCACGTCAAACTTTAATAAATCTACCTTCCTTATGTTGAACTTATCCAAGTTCATGTAGAATGTCTTCCATTCCACCAGCCCAAAATAAATTAACCAACCACAGCCCACAAAAAGAGTAGTAATTTTGATAAAAACTAATAACAAAATGTACAAGAGTCATACCTTTGTTAAATCATCAAGAATTATTCTCCTTTCATCATTACTCTTGCAACAACTAAGCACACTGTACAAAATATCAACCAGAAAATGGGTGTCTTTCCTCCAGTCTTCTTTCAGCCAAGTTATTAAATTCATATACAGAAATTGTACAGATGGGCTTTCATGATGAGCTTTAATTTTGTTTTGGGATTCAGCTTGAGCAGAACTTGCATCATTTCCCCGCTGTAAAAGTACATGAAAAACTTTGTCTGAAGAAAAAGAGTTGAGCAGAGCAGAGAGAAATTGCAAATGCTGTTCTGACTTCTGTTCATTGACATACACAATACTCATTTCAGCAAGGTTGCAGACTAAATGCTCTAAAGGTTCTTTCCTTAGAAGCGAACTATGTTGCAAGTCAGCCTGTATTTCAGAGTCACTGTTTCTCATTTCCATGTGCTTTCCATTCTCTGTGTTTCTTTCAGACTCATCCTCATCTGTAAACCTGATTTTTAGAGATTTTCTGTTGTTTGGTTTTGTAGCACTCTTTGGATTCTGAAGAATTTCTAGCATACCAGATACGGCAAACAATGATTTCTCATCAGCATCCAACGTATCAACATGAAGTACACACATTTTTAAAAGATGGTCCCAAAAATTTGACAACAGTTTCTGGAAAACTTCATCTGTGCCATCGTCATTGGAGAGTTCTGCTTTAGCTTCCCAGGAGCTCAGCATTTCTGCTATTTGATAAAATAATGGTCCATTTTGTAACCTGGGCTCCTTAAGTACAGCATCGATAAGAGGAATTAGCTATAAAGACAAAAAAAAAATCCAACTAGATGATAATTTTATTCTTCATAATACCAGGAAATTCTATAATTTTGAAAAATTCCAGAAGTAATTCCGAAAACATCAGAATTACTCATGCTTGAATACTTAATAAAAATATATATGGTGGCATGTTTTTTTTTTTCCTGAATATAATTTAAACTGCACAGTAAAAGGGATGATATTATAGGAAGGAAAAAATTCACTAAACTCAATAAGATTATTTTTTCCATAAAATCTAGTGAAACTTTCAACACAGAAGTAAATCCTCACAGAAATTTACTTTTTTTCTTTAAATCTGAATTCTTAAATGTACACACAACAATATTAAGTACTTCTAATAAATACCTGGTCATAGATAAGCATTTGATGAATTTGTCTTTGGTCATCTTCTTCATCTATTTTCTGTAGTATAGCAAAGCGCAGACATTCCATAAATGCAGTTATAATTGCTGAACTTTCTGACGGGCTGGCTATTGCTCGCTCACTTGACAACCTATTAAGAGGCAACATCAGAGGGAGGCCACGCTCAGTCATCTCTGCTTCCGAGAAACCCAGTATGCATGTAATGAATGTAACCTTATTATGTTGTTCTTATCCAGAAATCACAGAATCAATGATAGGAGTCAGATCAAAACAAATTCAAGAGGTTATATTTAAAGAGTCAGAACAATAAATCCAGGCATTTAATATAACATATTAAAATAACTTCTTCATTTAGTTTTAGCATTCAAAAAATAAAAAAAAAAAAAATCTGTGTAAACAGAGGACTCATATCCAGTCAAGCACACTGTCTACTGTTTCAGCTGTTTATCAAAACTTCTTTGCAATTTTCTAAACACACCACTGAGGTCTGGAAGGTATCACCTTCTGTCATTGCAGAAAAAAAAAAAAAAAGAAAAAAAACCCACTAAACCAAAAAGCCACCAAAAGACAGTTTCACCATAGCCAGTTTTAGTCTGAACAACTGATTTGTTCGCTTTTTAATGAAAATTAGACTACACAAATTACCATACAAATATTACAACCATTTTTCTACTTGTAATAAAATTCTCTACACTTTTCAAAACCAATCCATACATAACTTTCTCCAAGAACTCTGCTAATGGCCACACCAACATCAATCCAGAATTGATTCTTCTTTAGCTAAGTTACATTTTAGCCTTTCATAACATACATATGCTCTTGAGTACACAATGCATATACATGTATTTAAATTAGATTTGAAAGAAAGTTGGTTTTGATATTTTAAAGGCAAAAAATTATATCAGTTTCAATCCTTTAAAAATCAGTATCACAAGAATTTAAGTTCCTGCACATAGAAAATTTCATAATCACAATCCTAATTCCAAATAATGGAATGTAATAATTACATACTGGAGAAAAGAGCCTGATACCTTCAAAGCCACTCTTAATTTTAAATTAATTTCACATTTTAAAAATTAACATGGAATAAACACGAAGCTTTGACAAGGAAAGACAGGAATGCTTTAAATAAGGAAGATGTAATAAAATCAACAAGAAGGCTGAAGTTTTAAGAAGACAGGGACAGCCACGAAGGACTGACTCTAGTTTTGGATATTTAAAAGTATTTTAAAAACATTATTTTCAAATATCATAGTGAAAACAGTCTTTTCTCAATAAACAATTAATGCATATTTAAATATTGTCAAGCCAAATGACATGCTACTGATCTTTAAATGCTTAAAGAAGATTAGTTTTCCTATTTCTAAATGTAAAAGAGCCTGATTTTAAAAAAATAAATTAATTTGTGGTTCATACCCTTGAATTATAGAGCTGAAAAAAGTTCTGAAATATTCCAGCTTGGGTTCTGCAATCCCAGGAGGTACCCTGCTAATGAATGGCAAGAGATTCGGGTATATAACGGTAGCTAGTCCTCGTCCACCTTCTCGAAGCACTGCCCATAGCTTTGGTAGAACTCCCTTTTTAGCATTTACATGGCTCCAACAGTCCTACAGAAAGAAATACACTTATTGTAAATCAAATGAGAATATGTTGCCTTGGAGGAACTCCTAAACTAGACATTTAATCTACCTCCCTATGTTGTAGTTGAAACAAGTTACTGTAAAATTTAAATTCACTTGCCAGAATTTTTAAAAATAACTTTCTCCCTATTTCGGCTTTTGAATTTAAGAAGTTAACTGTTTCTGTATTGTTTAAAATCAATGGAATTTCCTTGTTAGTAAACTGCAATTAAAGGCTTCTCTTTAATGATACTTTAAGGATGCTTCATAAAAATCATTATTGTAACTGGTCTTGTATTTAATTCCGAGTCCTTATTATCAAGAATACACAATGATTTCAAAATCCTATCTTTAGAAGTATCACTAACTTCAAAACTCCCCTCAAAAATATTCTGATGGTTACAAAATACCTTTGCACTTTCCCGCCCCACCCCAAAGGTTTTTGTCATCTGATCTATCATAGTTCCAGATACCTACGTTCATAGCAAGCTGAACAAATATATTTTTCCCCATAAACTGTTAACAGTTTATACCAGCGATTACAAAAGAGATCTGCAGCATTAAACCCCCAAAGCATCCCAGTCTATGGCAACATCCTACTAATAAATTCAAATCTAGTATTTCACTTGGAATTAAAAAATAAAATAAAATAAAATAAAATAACCAAGCATTAAATTAGAAGGGAAAACAAACAAAAAATACACTGCAGGTAATTTTTGTAACTGTCTTTAACAAGAAAAAGGTTTTAAGTATTATTTTTACTTATTACCACCTAGTTTTAATCAAAGACATTCAGGTTAATTTAATTAAACTTATAAAACAACTCTAATTTTCAGACATGCTGGACACAATATATTTGAAAGTTACACTGAAACCCTAAGGAGGAAGAAGGAGCATGCAGCATTGATAAGTTCATGCTATTAATCATAAAGAAAACCCCATCAAGCTGTTCTTAATTCTACACAGAGAACAACCTCACTCGCTGAAAAGTTAAATTCAAGTAAAACCTGCCCCCTAGGCTTCCCACATTACCTCAATAGTGGCGATAACATAAAGTACAGCTTCCCAAAGAGCAGGACACACCACTGCATCACTGTCATCAATGCTGAGAAGAACAGCAGGACAAACTCTTGGTGCTTCAGTTTTCACCAGCTCAGGCAAGCACTGGCAAAAAGCAGAAGCCAGCTCAAAGAAAGCTGAGCGAACCTGACACAGGCCACAGAAAAACAAAATTTTAGTCAAATGACAACACTTTGTCACTACACGTAGCATATAACATCCCTTTTAAAGTCACCATAACTTACAACACACAGTCCCCGTATTTTATCACATCAGCAAAGGTTTAAATATTATTCAAAATAAAAAAAAATTATAAGCCTGTTTAATATTTTAAAGTAATTTGTTTAGTGATAAAACGCTTATCAAAAATGTTAATATACTTCTCAAAAGGCATGTTTTCCCAAAATCACCTTAAAACTTTTTAACAAAATACTACCAATACCAATTCATCACTCTATGCCCTATTGGTCTCAACAGAACAAAAAGACCAATAAAATGGTTTAAAAAACTGAAAACCCAAAAGCACTAAGAATACATGCAAGAAGCTGACACAGTTTGTATCTTTACATGAAACTGAAATGTTGGTAGATTGCCAAGAAGTAGATGATGGTGACACAGAAATAACAAATTAGCCTACTGGGCACATTTTAGAGCAATATTGTCTACTTAAGGCCTAGAAATTGGAAGGCTGTTTCAAACGTAATTCAGCAAAGTACAAAGTTCATTCTTGTAAAATACAAGTAATTAATACCTGCTTAGGTTCAGTGTATTATCTTTAACGGAAACCAACCAAAATAAAGAAGAAATAAAAAAGTTACCTGTGGTATACCATGTTTGCTGTATTTCCAAAATTTGTTTTGGGACAGAAGTGACATCAACTTTTCCTCCAATGACTGCATCTCTTTCTTTGGCAACATGCTAAGCAACTGTTTTAAAGCTAACAAGGAACAGGTCAGAATCCGGAAAAATTTGGCTTCCCTTTCTTCCTCTGGTACGGTTCTCAGAAAACAAAACAAATTAAAGTAGACCATAAATAAATCAGTAGACTTCTCAAGCTCTTCTAAACTGTCTAAACTAAACCGTCTTCAGTTTTAATTTGTTCCACTTTTGATTTCAGATGTCAGCAATGTAAATATGTAAACTTTCCATAGGTTCTAACACTACCAAATTACATTATAAAGTATTAGAAAAAGAGAGTTTCAACTCATCTTCCAGCTATTCAAAAATGCTACTCCTAAAACAGCTAAACAAGAATAAGACAACTGATAACACCTTAAAAAACATTTATACTTTACTCCCAAAGAAAGCTGCTGGGATCTGGACTCAAAATAATTATTCTGTCTCTTGAAACAAAACTAAATCCACCACCTCCAGGGACAGAGAGCCCAATATAGATCAAGACTGAAACCATATACATTAAAGCAGACTAACATACTGAGGGTCACTGAGTGTATCGGGTGTTTCTTTCATAAGGTGATCATGAAGTACCTAGGGGAAAAAAAATACATACACATGAGAATATAATATTTATATGTGACTAATATAGTCTATACATTATTCAGAAACAGCTCTACAATAAAACTTCACTACCTCTGAGTCAAGTCTTTTAAACACATTTTAGACATGCTAGTGAACAAGAACTTTTTTTTTTGCTGAAATACAGTAGCTGTGGTAGCGTTTGAATCAAAACTTCATAACACTTCTTAAGCTGCAGTCCTGTGACAAACTTCTGGTAAAAAGACGCCAAACTGAGACAAAACGGTCAAGTTTATATATGATAGGCCAGCAATGCAAATTTTTACCTTTTTAAATTCAGTCAATTAAGTTTCACAGATGACTGTCAGAAGAGCATTAACTTTAGTCAGAACTAAACTTGTAGAGGCTCTCTGAAACACTGCTCAGCATTCTTTAATCCTCCACCACTGCAGCTAAACTACTCTGGCATCATTATCCCATCTGTCAGCAACATCACGTGATGACTGCTCATCATTACATAGAAATGCATACAAGCAAATTCACTTCATATTTATTCCTCTGGTTCCAGTGATTCTATATGCAAGTCAAAAAAAGTGAGGATGTGTCTTTGCCTCAGCCACATTAGTAGGAGCAAAGTTTCAGGTGAGAAATAAATTTAACCATGAAGAATAGATGGCTACAGGATGAGTTTTAAACTTGTAATAAAAGTTGACATATACTCAACACAAAGCCTTAAAGAAATACAAGTATAAACTCACATTAAGAATTTCATCCTTACAGAATGCTAAGGCTTCAGGTTGTTTGCTTGAAGGAAAAGCTTTTTCAAAAGCTACTTTTGCAGCAGAAGCGATAAATTTAACCATGAAGAATAGATGGCTACAGGATGAGTTTTAAACTTGTAATAAAAGTTGACATATACTCAACACAAAGCCTTAAAGAAATACAAGTATAAACTCACATTAAGAATTTCATCCTTACAGAATGCTAAGGCTTCAGGTTGTTTGCTTGAAGGAAAAGCTTTTTCAAAAGCTACTTTTGCAGCAGAAGCGGCAGGGGAGTAAGTGTCACATTGAGCAATCAGCCAGTATCCCATTATACTTCTTAAGTAAGGAGCTAAGTGTTTTTTTACTTTAAGAATTAGTTGCTCAAAAGATTGCTGAGTTGCTTCTCGAACACGGCGATCATGATCCTGTTAGAAGAAAAAAAAAGAGAAAGGTTTATTGTTTTAAGAAATGTACCTTTGATGCCAGGTACTTCAAAGTAAAAGCGATGACAAAAAAAAACACAAGCTGTCTCTCAGTTTATCCATTTTCACAATGAATTGGGCTATACAGATTTGAAAATAGACAACGACAAAACAGTCTTGGTATTCCTAGATAAGGGGAAAGTCAGAACTTAGCAGCATCATATGCTGACGTGTTGTACCTTCAAAATTGTAACCTCTTCCTGATATCCCTAAATACAATTTCTATTTACATGTTATACAAACATTTAACAGAAAGACAAGAGGTAAGAGAAACAGGAAGCCTTGAAGATATGTTTTGGACTAAAAGGACCATAAGCCTCCTCAAACTGTGCATCATTATCTATGATTTGGATATGAATTTACAACATCATGACTTTCTATGCTCTTTGCTACTAAAAGAAATACTAGGAATTGCTCTAACAGATCAGAATAGTGATTCATCTTGTCCAATATCTTGTCCAACAGTAACCAGTCCAGACAGTTTGGAGATGTATTAAATACATCAGAAAAGTACAGATTATCCGTCCACGCATGGTCTTTGCATGTTTGCGGGTTTTTTGTGTGGGTTTGTTTTGGTTTTGTTTTTTTTTTTTAATATTAAGTCTGGTCACATACTAGTCCTAGATCAAATTGATTTATAATTGTGTTAACCGAACAGTACATTCTCTTTACCCATTCTAGAATCTACGTAGATTTCATGAGAAGAAATATCTTGTCATCTTTTTAACATAAAGGTCTAAAAACACCTGTCTCCATCCAGCAAGTACAGCCCAGGCATCAACAGTTCAAGATTCCACCCAGTGCCAATACTAGAACATCTCCACAATAAAGAACACTACATTCCTTCAACTTCATGTTTTTCCTAGAAAAAGTCAGCAACTCCAACAAACTTAGATAATAAAAACTGCTTTAGATGTTTTCACAGGAAGTATCCAGGGAAGTTTTTAATTTAGATACTTTAATACTTACTAGTGAGATTTTACAATAAATTCTTGGCCAGTAAGGAAGAACACCTTTAACAATTTCTGCTTCTCTTTCCTTGCACATTGACCCAAACTCTTGCATAGCCTAAAATCAAGATATCAAGAGCATCATTTAAAAAGTCAGATAGATATGTTCTGTAATATACCAGCTTCTACTAGACATGGCAAATCTTTCTCAAAAATCAATTTCTTGCAATTGAGCATCTATAGAGTTAATTTTATGAATGCTCTGTCAGCATTGCACGATGGACCTTTTTATAAGTCTTCCAAGATACCTTCCAGATTGCAGCTCTAGCAAATTTACCAATATGAAATCAGTATTAGCTACTTTGATATATTCCTCTCCCATCCTTAAGAAAAATGTATTTTTTTACAATAAAAAAAACTTACGGAGGGACAAAGGATACACCTACTTTTAATTTTGTTGTGATATCCCTTTTAGAAAGTTTTCGCAACACCATTCGAAAATCAGCATCCACAAGGCTGTCTATTTCCTCTGCTCCTTGAACTGCAGGAACATATCCTAGATCACTCTGAGATGTTCCAAAGCCAACAAACCCAGGCACTGTTCCACGTTCTTTGGCAAGGAGCTCTGCAGCCCGGCCACTGCTGGAAGGCTGACAAAAAAAAGAGACAGAAGTCAGTTATCTATTTCAGTAATTTTATTTTATTTTGCATACATCATGCATCTGAAATAGTGATCCTACTTACACTGTATAATTAACCTCTTATTTAAAGCAAGTTCTCACAAAAAAAGGCCACCCATACTTTAAACATATAAGTTTGACCTAGAAAATTATTCTCCTCTTTAGAATCAGCATTCCCTTCTCTCCTAGTGATTTTAATCCACAAACACTTATGGAAAATTATATTGTTCTTGCACAATATAGTGTATACACAAAAAAGTGCAGCAGAAAAGCCCCTCTGTGACTGAAAAATTTATTAACAAAACAATTTATCCTCCTTCACTACTTCCATTTTTACTAGTTCTACTCATGTTATTGCATACGGACCAATACAGCTCTCACGGAATGCTCTTCATATCACTAGTAAAAAAAAGAACACACATGAAACAAAGGATGCTGCCAGCAACAAAGGGGCCAAGAAGGATTTAGAGGAATGGACCAAAAGTGTACCTATGTAACACAGTATAATACTATCCCGTTAGTATTGCAGTTTGGGTTCTGGAGTTCAGCACCTCTTCTAGTTTGCCCCAGTTAAGTCAACACTTTGCTCATTGTATCAGTGGCTCATGTTTATGTCAACCACACTCTTTTCAAAAGACTGTCCCAAAACCAACTGATGCTTTCGTGTTCTCTGTAATACCTTATAGTCCAAAGACCTTTTATTTCCTAATGACAATTGCAGTTTTGCAAGTTTTTTTGTTTTTTTAAAGGAATGACAATTTGCTTAAGTTGATTGCACTTTTCTGATTTTCTTGAGGTACATAAGCCACACTTTACCTGTCTACTATATCTACAGATAAGTAATTTTTTCTTCATGTGAAATCTCAACTACAAGGACATGCTTCTTTACACGTTCCCTACTCTTCTGTAAATACATATGAGGGAGATTTGTAGGAATTACATAATCTGACCACAACACTTCACCCACAATTCTCCCATCCTGCATGAGTGCCACATATGACGGATGTCACACCCCTCCAGGCACGGTGGCAAGACGGACACACCACGACAGGCATACTCTAAGACTGTCCACAGACAAATACAGTAAATGTACGCACCAGCACGTTGCTGAACTTATACCCGTGGTGATGCTGCAGTTACACTCCCCTCCCCTGCCCTTCTCTGGAAAACGCGTACAAACGCCGCAGGAAGCTGCAGTCACGCTCCCCGA
>NW_010130804.1:39805-40284 GCF_000699245.1 Pterocles gutturalis | reverse complement strand
AAGCTCACTCGGTCCCCGGGGATGAGGAGGGGCTTGGGGCGCTCCCCCCGTTAAGGAATTTGGGGGATACTCTCTGGCTTTACACATCTCCTGACGCACCTCGTCTCTCCTAGGTCAGCATGATCCCGGGGCATGGGCCGGTGGTCCAGTCGGTGCTGGGAACCTTCCTGACGTGGGGGCTGACGGCGGCGGGCTCGGCGCTGGTGTTCGTGTTCTCCAGTGGGCAGGTGGGCGCCGGGATCGCGTCCCCTGGCCCCAGAGGCGAGGGGGGGCTGGGCTGGGGGCTGCGCTGTGCTCACCGGGGGGTTTGGCTGCCTGGTCCCAAGCGTGAGGGGCTTGGTTGGTCCTGGGGCAGGAGGAGGGAAAATCCAGCGGGAATGTTGACACAGAAGAGGGAAGGAAATGGGATTCCTGCCCCGGGCTGTGGTATGTGCTGTGGCGCAGCTCGTGGAGTTGGGGAGATGGGGCAGAGCTGCGGG
>NW_010130804.1:38008-39768 GCF_000699245.1 Pterocles gutturalis | reverse complement strand
CTAACCCGGTTCTGCTGCCACGTCCCCAGGGTTCGGGTCAGGCTGGGCTCCGAACAAGCGAAGTGCTGAGCTTTAAATCGTCTTGTATTCCAAAATTAGAGCCCTCACCCCTTGCTGTCGTGTTCAAGATTGCCTGGGTGAATTTATTATTTATGCCTCTCTCTTGTGATGATTTATTCAGGCGTTTGTTGCAAAGTGAGATTCCCTTTGCAGCAGCACGTGAGTTTTCTTCCTGGGGGAGGGCGATGTGCTAAAAGGAGAGAAACTGTGCTGGGAGTGACGTGGGCAGGGTAGCGCTGGGTTACTGGTGGATGAATGACTTTTTTATAGAGGAAACCTGGTGTTAGAGGAATCAAAATTTTCAAGGGGGGGGACATTTTCCATTTTCAATGCAGAGCAGCGTGTACACCCGGGCAGGAGAGCCTGGTTTCCCCTTCTGCACCCTTGGAGCGTTGTGCGTGTACACCCGGGCAGGAGAGCCTGGTTTCCCCTTCTGCACCCTGGGCAGTGGATGTGCTGGAGCCTGGTCCGGGGGGGTGTCTGTGGTTTGAGGCGTTAGGGAGGGAGCTGGGATGTGCCAAAGGCTCTCGGTGATGGTGGGGTGCCATCGCCCCAGGATGGGGGGCTCCTCTGCGGGGGGGGCACAGCTCTTTCCTCAAGCACAGGCATCACTTGGGGTGCAGAGATGGGGAGAAGAAAGCTGTGGCAGAGCCTGTGGTGCAGCTGGCTTCCCCCGTTGCGTGGTTTGTGGTGTGGTTGCACTCTGCCGCCCCCGTTGCATGGTTTGTGGTGTGGTTGCACTCTGCTGGTGCTGCCCAGAGTAAGTGCTGTGTTTTGTCTTTTTTTTTTTTTTGCAGAGGCGGATCCTCGATGGGAGCTTAGGCTTTGCTGCGGGGGTAAGTACAGCATCCTTCCAGCATCCTTCCACCCCTCATCCTCTGCCGACCCCTCCGGAGCCTCGCCACGCTTCATTTCGTTGCCTGTTCGTGTTTCTTGGAGAACTTCCTGGGGTGCAGGCGGGACTCGGGGGGGGTCATGTTGTGTCTCGGTGCCTCCGCAGGGAGGGTGGAGGTGGCAGAGGAGGGTCACGAGGACGTCGAGCTGCCCACGCTGTATTTGGCTCTCCTGAGTTAAATTGTTCTCATTTCCTTGGGCTTCTGAACCATTCCTCCTGGAGCACTGGTGTGATGGGGATGGGCAGCAGGGTCCCTGTCCTGGAGGCCACCGGGCAGCTCCTGCAGAGCGCGGGTGCTTTAAACCCTTGGGAGAAGAGGGAACAAAGACCCCGCAGCTCCACATCGAGGGCGCACACCAAACGTGGGGCTTATTGCGTCCTTCCCAAAGGAAGACATGAACCTGTGGCTTGAAATTGAGTTGGGGCTTGTTGTGACCTCCTGCTGCTGGGTGATGGGGAGCAGCTGGAGGCCCCCGCCGCCTCGGTCAATCGCGTTTGTTGTCCTTCAGGTGCTGGAGCGTGCCTGGGGGATGTGTCCTGGGTGGGAGGTGCATCTTCCCCGGGTGTGGGGCTCAGCAGGTCCCCCTTGCTGTGTCTCCCCTGTGCAGCACCGGCAGCGTGGGCAATGCTGCCGGATTTTGGGGTGAACCAGAGCCCGGCAGCACGGGTGATCTGTCCGGCAGTGTGCGGTAACGCTGCTCACGCCGAGGCTGTGCGTGGAGTGGGGCTCCTTCCACCCTGGGCACCCCCGGCGCCGCTGACGGAGGTGAAATGTGGCTGTTTGCAGCTCTGGAGGTCACAGGTC
>NW_010130804.1:37639-37994 GCF_000699245.1 Pterocles gutturalis | reverse complement strand
AACCCGGCTGCACTGAGCAGGACCCTGCCATGGTGGGTGCCACGAAACCCTTCAGAGCTCCGTTTGCTCCCCAGCAAGCTTCCCTGGAACGAGCCTGCGACCTGCTAACGATGTGAATAATTCAGCTCATCTGTCGTGGCGGATTCTCATCATTTATAAATGAATCACTTGGGTTAGGAATCGCTCGTTCTGGAGCTTTCCTCTGCGGTTTGATTTCTGAGCTGGTTTTTCCCTGGAAGACACACCCTCGTCCCTGTGAGCCAAGCTGGAGCCACTGGTGTGGTGTTGGGGACGTGCTGCTGGGGACAGCGTGGGCTGGGCTGTCCCCCTGTTGTGGCACTGCCATCACCCCAAG
>NW_010130804.1:36968-37609 GCF_000699245.1 Pterocles gutturalis | reverse complement strand
GCCCCAGCCGAGGGCTGGCTCGGGTGCCACCCCAGCATGGCACGATGCCATCCTCGCCGTGGCCGCCGTGTCCCCTGCCAGGAGCACTGAGTCACCCCTGTGTGGCGGAGGTGTGGCTCGGCCGGTGAAGCAGAAATCCTACAAATGTTTGCGTTTCCCCAGCTTCTTCCAATTTGCTGCGCTCGGAGCAGGAAGGGGGAATTTTTCTGAGGTTGCCGCAGTGTGTGGAGGGAAATGTCAGCGAGGACGCCTGTGGTGACGGGTCCCGCTGGCAGAAGGTGCTGCCACATAACCACCCACGAGCTGCCATTTGGGAAGGTTTCTGGGTCGTGTTTATGCCCTGAGCTGCCGCAGCAGGTGCTGGCTGGGGGGAGCTGTCGGTGTCCCCCAGGGTCACTGCAGCCCTGCCCCGATGCTGCATGGCCAGGACCGGCTTTTTGGGAGGAAGACGCTGGAGATCTACAGGGGATTGTGCCGTGGTGGCTTCTAGGGCTGCCGAGCTCACGGGGAGCATCTCTGTGCTCGGTGGCCGAGTCTTTGTGTGGCTGTGACATGGCAAAAGCACTGGAGGATGGAACTTTCATCTTCCTTTTTGCTCGGTTGGCTCCAGGTGTGCCCATCGCTCCGTCTTGTGTCTGAAG
>NW_010130804.1:35146-36921 GCF_000699245.1 Pterocles gutturalis | reverse complement strand
CAGGAGGTGGAGCAGCCGGTTTTGAAGCCCATTTGTGCTGTTTCCTCTCTCTTCTTGCCTGTAAGAAGTATTTCTTCAGACAGTGATGTTGCTCTGATCATGGGCTACTACTCGTGCTCCAGGGGATTTCCGTCCAAGCGCCGCAGCTTTGATGCCGATCTCTCGCGTACGGCCGGGCTGGTTCTGCGAGCGCGGGGATCAAGAGGAAGTTCAGCTCTGCCGCTCACTATCTCCGCTCCGAGATCTGGGCTGCTGGGTTTAATTAAACTGCCTCTTTGCTCTGGCAGAGCCAGCAAGCCTCCTCTTCCTGCGCTGCTGGAAGCAGGTATCGCTTCAAATCTCGCTGGTTTGGTGCTTAGCTCGGGATCCCTGAGGGTCAGCCGGGTTCCCGGGAGTGTTGCGGTACCCCTGAGACCAGGATCGCTGGTGAATTGGGGTGTGACGAGTGGTTCTCTCTCCTGTTGGGAAGGATTTGCCCATCTTGTGGGAGCTTGCAAAGCAAAACAAAACCAGAATTAACAAAAAAATTCTCTCCCGCTGCCGAGCCAGGAGGCGGATGTGGGAGAGGGGTGTCCAGGTGACCTTGAGCGGGATGCTCAGGATGCAGAGTGTCAGTGTGGGATCCAGAAAGCTGCAGCTCGATGCTGTCTTTGCTGCAGATGCACCATCAGATCTGGGGGAGCCGGTGTCAGCCTGGGCACAGGGTCAAGTGTGCCCCAAGAGAGCCACCCACACGTGCCGGGAGCATCCCGACGGCAAAGCAAAGTCCCCTTTCGGCTCAAGCTGGCCACGTCTGATGGCATGAGCATCATCTCAGGTGAAGGGGACGCCCGTGGCTGGTCGCTGCGGTGTGGAGGAGCTCAGCTTCTTCCAGCCTGGGACCTCCACCCGGTGTCTGAGCCTTTGGCTTCTCTCTGCCTCAGTTCCCTCTCTGGCAATCACAGCTAATGGAGGGTTTTGTGTGCAGGAGCCTCCGAGGTGATGTGTTTCCATGGAGACAAGGCTTTGCTTGCTTGGGCATCTGATGTGGAATTCTGGCTTTTCTCTTAAATCTTGATGTTCTTAAATAAGACCTTTTTTCCCCCAGACATTCTCTGTTATCGTGGTGTTATCCTGGAGGTGCTGTGCTCTCAGACATCACAGCAACACTTGCAGCCTTCCTTCCCTGCAGCCTCGCGGGGCCGTGCCTCTTGCTGGGTCGCAGTTTGATTTCTTCTGTCCCAGGTGAAACAGAAAAATCACAAAGATGCTCTCTTTAAGCTGCACCAGGCATGTCTGTATTGAATATTCCCTTTCAGTGCTGCTTAAAACGGCATCAGTAATTCACACTGCTCCACTGAGGCCAATTCTCGTTGCTGGAGCCTTAATGAAGTCAAGCTGAAAAGTTTGGCAGAAGTGTCCTGCTGGTCTCTCACCTTCCACTTTTTTTTCCCCATCCTGCCAAGGGGATCTCCTTTGCTGAGAGAGGTTTTGGGGCATCAGTCCTGCTGCCTGGCATGTTTCAAGGGTTTCCCATCAGTGTGAGGACACAAACCTGGATTAAATCATTTTTCCGTAGCACGAGGCGGTTGGGTTTTGCCTCTGGTTATGCTGATGTATCCCAGGGAAGGATTTGGGCTCCCCACAACCCAGGGATGCTTCTGATAGCTTCTGCCTGCTTTCTCCTTCCCCATCAGCCGCAGTTTGTTTTTGCCAGAGCTGCTGGATTTATGGCTTTGTTGCATCTTGGCTCTGGAGCACAAAGTCTCTGCAAAAATGTCCAAATCCGGCTTTGC
>NW_010130804.1:33094-35115 GCF_000699245.1 Pterocles gutturalis | reverse complement strand
CGGCTCTGCGGGCGCCGGGGAGCCGCTGTGCCGTGGGTCCCTGCGCCCTGTCTCGGCTGAGCGGGGCTGGGGCGAGGGGAAGGCTTTGTGCAGAAAATCAGACCCTCTGCCCAAGCAGATTCATCTTTTATCGATCCAAGGAGAGCCCAGGCAGGCTTTCTCTGGAGTGCACGGCGAGGGGAAATCAAACTCTTATTGCTGCCTTTGCCACCAGCCTGCCTGGTGACATTGGTGGCATTTGGGTCCCTGGCTGGACAATTGGAAAGATTTGTAATTGAGTGTGATTTCTGTTGGTTAAATCAGGTCGCTGGCAGCAATCCTCACCTTTTGTTAGCTCATGAGCATCACCTGGTGAGGGACGTAGCTGGTGAGGGATGCGGCTGGGGAGGGACGCGGCTGGACCAGGGGGATAAGCGCCAGCTCTGGTGCTGAGCAGGGTCGGGAGGAGCTGGTGGGCAGGAGCAGGACCCTTGGGCAGGACTTTGGTGGCTCCCAGGCCAGCCCGTGTCCCTAAACCCACCCCGAGCTCAGAGCTGGGCTGCGGGGAGGCACGGGGACATCGTCCCTTCTGCTGGCTGCTGCAGGGCGATGACTTCAGCTCCCCCGCCAAGGGGTTCAGGGAGGTTCCTCTGCATGAAGGGGTGTAGGAATAAATCGCTTTTCCTTCCCAAGCAGGTGAAGTGGGTCGGTGCAGCCCTGCAGTTTGCTCCTTCGGCTGGGGTAAGCTCTGTTACCATCTCCCCCGGAGCCCCTGCGCGGTGAAGCCGGTGGGAGCTCCGTTGCTGACTTTGGCGGGGATGGGATCTGGAGGCTGAGCAGTGCCAGGCCTCTGTTTTCCGTGGGGAAATGATATCTTAACGTAAGATGACAATATAATTCTGCAAAGCCTTTCCCTGTTGCTTGTGTTTCCATCTTGGGGCGTGCGGTTGTTTTTCCAAGGAGGTGGCATTTGAAATATGAAGTTTGACAGCCGCGCTTAGGGCTGACATGACAGCCTGCTTTCTTCTTACTCATCGTGAGCTGAGATTTACACAATCCCTCGGGGACCGGTGTCTGCAGAAATAGGCATCTCGCTCCTTCGGTAAAGATGATTTAAGATGTAAGAGTTTGTTACGCACTCCTCTTCCGTGGGCAAACGCTCGTGCCCTGAGAGCGAGCTGAGCATCTCTTCGGAGCATCCTGCCAACGGGATTTCAGGGTGCTGGGGGGGTTGCTGGGTGGAGAGGTGGGGTCCCCTTTCCTCGCAGCATCCCTCCTGCTGCTCTCTCCGGGCTGGCTTTGCTCATTCCCAGTGGATCCTGATCCCACAGCCTTTTCTCTGTGGAAAGCTCCCCTTTGATGCCCTTCTCTGTGCATGGGCAGGGCTGGGAGCGAGCTTGGAGCATCGCCATGTCCCCCCGCGGCCGATGCCACCCCTCCTCTGCCCTTGCTGGTGCAGACCCAAAGCCTAGCACTGATTTCCACGGTGAGTTTTTTTTGAGCCCATCTGTGCTTGGCCAGCTGATTTGCTTCCTCCCGGTATGTGATGGGGCCGGTCCCGGAGCTGGTCCCGGTTCCAGAGCTGGTCCCGCAGAGCTGAACGGCTGCAGGGAGAGGCACGGGGCTGCGCTGAGCTGATGGCTTTTTCATTAACCAGCCTGGTACGTTGTGCAGCAGAGGAGGGGAAGAGATAAGGTGATAAAATGCGTGTTAGTGTTGTGTGCTGTAGTCGAAGCTTGTGGAAGCGGCGCCTTGCTTGGCTTTGTTCTCAGTGCGGGGCAACGCCCTGAGCCACCGCCTCTGAGCGGGGCTGGGCTGGAGACCCCCACAAGCCCCAAATCCTGTTTTTTTTGTGGTCTGTTGGGTAGCTGTTCCTTCTAAGCAGCAAAAAGCACCCTGCTACTGGGAAGGTTTATTTTCCTGGTGCAAACCGTGTTGGTGAAGCTCCCCAGCAGGATGCTGGGAGCACTGGTCTGTGCTGGGAGCTGGCGCGATGCTGTTCGGGATGGGAACATGCTCTCCCCCAGCCTGGGGACCTGGGC
>NW_010130804.1:32748-32961 GCF_000699245.1 Pterocles gutturalis | reverse complement strand
GAAGCTGGGCTGTGCCCCTGGCCAGCTTGGAGGGGGCTCTTTGCCTTCAGGCATAATCCAATATTTATTCTTCCCCTGCATGAGATCAGGGCTGTGTTCCCTTCCTCCCAGCGCTGCGGAGAAGCCCGGAGCTGGGAGCAGGATGGATGGGGCTCACCCTGGCTTTGCTGGGGTGCGGTGGGTCCCGGACCCCCTCCTGTCCCTGCAGAATGC
>NW_010130804.1:30482-32678 GCF_000699245.1 Pterocles gutturalis | reverse complement strand
ATTGCCTGCCCTGACGAGCTCATGGTTGCTGCCTTGGACTTTTGAGCCAAGAAAAACCCTCTTGGTGAAAATGGGGGAAAACCTCATTTCTCCATCCGTTAGTGATTCGCTCTGTCGGGAAGCAGGTTTTGCTGGTGCTGCTGGTCGCCACGGCCACGCAGGTCGTGGGCAACTGCAGGGATGCCCTTGGCTGGGGGGTGGGTTTTGCCGTGCCGCAGCCGGTGCTGGATCCTCGCGGCATCGGTGCCGACGTGGTTCTGACCGTTCCCATTCTCTCTCCCAGGTCATGCTGGCCGCTTCCTACTGGTCCCTCCTGGCCCCAGCCATCGACATGGCCGAGGAGTCCGGCAGCTTCGGAGCCTTCGCTTTCCTGCCGGTGGCCGTGGGCTTTGCTCTGGGAGCCGCGTTCGTGTACTTCGCCGACCTGCTCATCCCCGCGCTGGTAAGTGGGTGTTCCCAGACCGGGGGTTCTGCTCTTCCTTCAGCTCTGCTGTGACAGGAGCCAGATACGGATCGGTTTCTATCACAGATTTAATGAAAATGTGTTTCCTCCGAGAGCCTGGGTGGCTCTGCCAGTGCTGAATGCAGCTTTAGGCTCTGTGCAGTTTTTTTTCTTCTTTTTTTCCTCCTTTCACGCTTCTGCTTTTGTTCTTTTCACTGGCAACACTTTGCAAATGGTTCAGGTGTGACCTTCTGTTTCAGCCCAGGGGTTTCATTTGCAAGAGCTGCCAACCCTCTGAGCACTTCAGGACTGAATGAACCGTCCTGCTGTCTTAGAGGATTGTTAAAAAAATAAATAAAACAGAAGCTGTTGGGTTTTCACAGCTGAAAACACAGGAATGGCTTAGTCGGTGAAGATATTTTCCAAAACTTCCAAAGAGCTTTTAATATTTTTTATTGATTTTAGTGGAAGGGGGCATTGTCTGTGGTTATGAGTAAGGAGTGTGAAGCTTTCCGTTTGGCACGGGCTGGTGACCCCAGTGTCGGGGGGAACCCGCAGCATCAGCCTTCCCCGCTCCCGTGCTTTCTGAGCCTCTCGTACAGGTACAGTCAAACGTATCCACAGCTAAGAGGAAAATGGCTTGATGTTACGGTGTGTCACCTCCAGTGCAAATGGATGCATTAGAGTAAAGAACAAATAAATGAACCCGCAGCGGTGCTGGGTGGCTGAAAGCCTGGCTCCCTGCCGCGCTCTCTGGCTCTTCCCGGGGCTCGCGGGATGCAGCAGGGAGCCGGGAGCTGCTGGTGAGCAGCGGGAGCCCTTGGGAGCCGGTTGCCATCAGACCTGCCTTGTTCTGCTCTTGGTAGCCCAGGGTCTCTCGCCTGCGTTGCCGTCACGGTGCTGTCCCTTGTCACAGGGTGCAGGATGTGGCCGGGGCCGTGTCTGATCAGCGCCCGAAGCTGGTGTTTCCCCACAGGGCAGATGAGCAGTTGCACCACAAAACCCGCTTCTCCTGACGGCCGGCGTTCTTCTCCGCTGCGTTTGGCGACGGAAGCGTGGGGAGGGGAAGGGAAGAGCTTCGGGAAAGGAAATTCTCGAATTGCAGAGAGCGGGGTGGAGCGGTGACGGCGTTCATGGGGGCGAGGGTGACAGGCTGGTAGGGAGCAGTGCAATATAGATAAAAAATCTACAATTATCTCTTGCTTTAGATCCAGATTGCAAAATGCTGCGTTTCCTTCCCCCGGATAACTGGGGCAGGGTCAGGAGAGGTGGTGGTGGGTGGGGGGCTCCTGCATCCCTGCCCAGAGGCAGCGGTGACGGCGCCTGGGGCTGTCAGAGGCTCTGCGTGCGCAGGGGATGGGACCTTTGGGATGCTCTGGGAAGAGGGCAGGGCACCCAGAGGCTGGGGGAAGTTACAGGGATGCTGTGGAAGGAGCAGGGGGAGAGGTTAAAGCTGAACGTGTTGAAATGGAAAATCAGCAAGTGGCCGGTCAGTCCTGAGCCGTCCGTGGGTCCGTGCTGGTGGGTGAACCTGGCTCAGGAGGCGTCTCCCTTTGCTTGGAGCCCAGCCCGGCTCTCGGGAGCTGGTGCTGCTCAGACAGGGGTTAAGCCTTTGCACTTCTTGCTTCCTTCTAAATCTGATAAAAATCTCAAGGTGGGTTTTTTTTTCTCCCCACTTGAGGGGCAGGATGCTGGTGAGACCCCAGGACACGCTCTCCCTGGGAGGGCAGGATGAAGGCTCTGTTTTTAGCTCT
>NW_010130804.1:28842-30463 GCF_000699245.1 Pterocles gutturalis | reverse complement strand
TTCCTCCGTAATGGGTTTGCTGGATAGCAACAGGTAGTAAAAGCTTTTAATGACTCGTTATCACCCCAGCCCTGCTCCTGGGGACAGAGCGAGGCTTGGCTCCTGCTCAGCCCCGCCGGGAGCTGGGCGGCTCCGGTGGTACCCGATTGTTTGCTCAGCGGCAGAGCTGGGGCCGGCGGGAGGGTTAAAACCTCCAAGACAAACTGGTTAATGACACCGAACAGCTGTAGTCATTAAATTCCTTACAAAAGACAGATCTAATCTGTTACATCTTTATCTTTCGCCATTTCCCCGTGTGAAGCCTTTAACGTGTTTGTTCATCCTTTCGCTGGGTTTATAGGGGGAGATGCTGCCCTGGGAGCGCCCGGCTGGGCTGGGGGAGGACAGCAAACCCCAACGGGGCATTTGGGGATGCTTGGGGGGGGCAAGAGCGTTGCAGGAACGGACCCCCGGGGGTTTAAAACAATGGCTCTCCCCTATTTTGGCGAGCGTCTCCGTGCGTGTCGTGTTCAGCCGAAGCGTGTCTGTGCCGGCTGCGCGGGGCGCGGCGCGGGGAGGCGGCAGGGCTGGTTCTGCAGCAGGATGTTGCTATAGTTTCAGGAATATCTTAAACCACTAACGAACTGGTGCTTCCCTTCCTGGCCCTGGCGATGCCGCAACAGGTTCCTCTCCTTCCTTCGCTCTGGTTTAACCTTATGGCTACTTTTTAGATAAGAACTTGGCTTTCAGCTGGTGTTTGAGGAGGCTTCTGGGGGGAGAGGGGCAGGTGCTGGGGGTCTGTGGGATGCTGTTGCCCTTACTCAAAGGGTTTGGGGCTTCGATGCCAAGGCTTAAAGCCTTTGAGCGAGAGTTTGCTTAGCAATGCTGCTCAGCGCCGTATGTCCCCGATTGCCAAGTAGCTATTTCGGGTCTTCTGTAAGGCAGGAGAATGCTGGAATTAAGTGTTATTATTCTCATCCTTCAAACTTGTCTCGCAGCTCTGCTGACGTGGCTGGGTTTGTTCAGAGGGATGTTTTATCGGGTTCCCGTGATGGGTTTCTCGCTCTGGCCTCTCTCTTCCCGGCGGAGTCCTGCAAGTGTCCGGAGGACATCCAGCCCTGACGCTGGTTTTCAGACAGTCCCTGGCTGCTCTGCTCCTCCGTTCTTACATGCACGTGTGTTGCCTTTGCCCTCGAGCTGCTGCATCCCCGAGATGCAGGCTGTTGGTGTTCCCATGAGCGTGCCCACACAGGTGGGTTTCAGGGGGGATGCCGGGCACAGCGGAGCACCCGCTCCCATCCCTGCTCCTCTGAGCAAGCGGGAATTCCCAGATGGGATGCTGGTGGGACTGGGAAGGTGGCACGGGCAGGGAAGAGGAGGAAGCAGCTGGAGATGACAACCCCCCCGTGGGCTGCTCCCCCGTCCCTGCCCACCTGCACCCGCGCTGGGATTAACCACGGTATTCTTTCCGCTCCCTGGCTGCATGATGTCCTCTTGGCTCTGCAATCATTACGCTAAATAGGATAATGAGGCATAATCGGCTTCATCTCCTCTACCTCGAGGCTTCATTTTGCTCAGAAACATCTGTCCGCGTGCGGAAAGCAGCTCCATCGCTCCCATCGGTGGGTGCGGGTCTGCGGCC
>NW_010130804.1:26781-28809 GCF_000699245.1 Pterocles gutturalis | reverse complement strand
GGGGCAGCCGGGGGGGCTCCCCTGGGAGAGCCGAGCAGGCTGATGGTGGGTCTGGGGGAGGGAGAGGAGGGCAGATGTTGCGGGAGAAGCAGGAGTTAATATCTAATCCAGGGAGAGAGCTGATGGGCCATTACTCAGCTCTAACCAGGAGCCTGCCAATACTTCCCGGGCAGGGGAGGACGAGGACGGGGAGCCAGGGCTGTAATTCTGTCCTGGAAATACCAGCTCGATTGGATTTTTTTTCTTCTTCTTCTTCTTCTCAGCTAGATACAGGGTTTGTGTTTGATTTTTTTTTTTTTTTTTCTTCTCTGAGTAAATCAATAAAGCTGCGTGTCACAGGCAGACCATTCCTTAGATTTAAAACAAATAGGAGCTAAAGTGCCTTTTAAAAGCCTTTCCCCTGGGTCGGTGTGTGCTCTGTGGGTGCCAGCGCCGGCCCCTCGCACTCCAGGAAGGACCAGCGTGGCTGGAACCCCTTCCCGGGGCTCAGGGCTTGGGTTTCATACCTGTTTGGAGTATTTAGGGCTGTGGTTTGCAGCTGTGTAACGCTGTTCAGGAGCAGGCTGAGCATCTTCACCTGGGATGGATGAGTGGAGCGGGCGCGTGGATGTGGGTGGTAGGAGGCTGGATCCCGTTAACCCCCTCAAAACACAGTCGCCTTGTGCTCCTGCCCTTTTCTATTTTTGCAAATCGAGGCTTGCAAGCTTTCTTGGAATGTAGCCTGGGACAGGACGCTTTGCACAGTAAATTTTCGGCTATTTTTGGCGAGCATCCTTGGGAAGGGTTTGAGAAGTTGATAAACAGATATCGGCGGGGTCCTCTCCCGTTTAATAACGGTGGTGGCTGTCGTTTGGCTCCGAATGTGCCTCGGGGATGTCTGTTTGGCTTTCTAAATCCGTGCACGTCACGTATCCGGGGAAAGCTGAGGATAGTGCGGGGATGGGGGAGCTGCAGGAGGGGGAGCAGAGACCATCACGCCTGCTCTGTGGCATGTATGTTATTTAAAATTGCAATTTCTTTCTCAGGGCTAAGCCACAGCTGGATTAGACCATGGGAAGCATCTTTTTTTTGGGGGGGCCCTAGGCAGTGATTCCTGGCACATACCCAGTGTCCTGGGCTAATGAGCCAGGGCAATCGTTAGTGCCTGGGGAGCAGTTCAGGGGTGCTGGTGATCCTCCCGGCTCAGCACCAGCAGCGTGCATCCTTCCACCCAGCGAAGATGGAAAGCTTTTGATACTGCTCTCCGCTCCGATTTCTGGATTTGATGGGTTAATTATGTTATGAGGCAGTAAAAATGTGCTGGGTCTCGTCACTGGTGTTAATTTATAATCGGAATAAAGGTTCCTCTTGTGCAATTTGCTAATTCCCCCGAGACATGCCCATCACAAGCTCCCGTTCTTAATGTGCCTTTTCCTGTTCATCTGCAGCTCCTAGAAAGTTAATTAGCTGCACATCCTCCTTGCCGTAGTAGGTAGAGATTTTTTGATTCGAGCATTAACCAAGGGACATGCCCGTGGGGGGGGGAGGCCATGTGTATTTTCTGGCTTATTCAATTTCTGAGTGTGGGACTGCAACACTGTCCAGAGCATCCTGAGGACCCCGGCGCGGTGGCACGGGCGGCATCCCGCCGAGCCCAGCCGGGCAGCTGCGTGTCTTGGAAAAATGACCAGATAAAGGGGTTCCAGTGGGGTGGTTTTGGTGGTCTGGAGTGTGCAAAAGCACTCTGCCCTTTTTTCCGTGCAGACTGTGGTCAGTGTCTCCTGGTCCGCGATGCCGGCAGCGCTGCCTGCAAAGCCTTCCTGCATCTTGGCATTGCCTTCCCGGCCAGAGCCGAGCTGGGTGCCGGGCTTGGGAAGGGGCAGATGTGCAAACGCAGGATTGCAAAGCCGTGTCTGCACCATGCTCACGCAGCCAGTCCAGATCGACGTTGCCCGCGGTCCAGCTGCAATCGGGATTTTCCTTGTGCGGGGGCTGCAGGAGATGAGCCTTTGCCTCGCGGGGGGTGAGGATGGACCGGAGGGACTCGGG
>NW_010130804.1:22421-26741 GCF_000699245.1 Pterocles gutturalis | reverse complement strand
TCCGACTTCCTTCGATCAGGGGAAAATAAATAGCAGCCCTTGTTTGCTTTGGTTTGGGGCATTCTGGCCCTTTTCCATGGGCTCCGGAAGGATCTGGCTCTGAGTGAGGAGGGGAAACCTTTTTTTGGGACCCTCATTGGGGAACGGAGCAAAACCTTCTGTTGGGAAAGGTCCTTCCCCTTCGAGCTCTAAATAAACAGGAATACCTGGGCAGGAGTTTTATTAACTTACCAAACAAACCCAGCCCAGCTCTTCCCCGAGGCCGGGTGCAGAAGGTTATAGATCCGCGTGGGATGATGCCTGGGACCGGGCAGGGTTTCAAACGGGGTCCCTGGTGCTGAGCACAAAGCCCACCCATGGCATCCTCTGAAAATCTCTTGTCAGAGCCCCATTTCTTGAGGCTGGCACCCAGAAACCCCCGAAAGGCTTATTTAAAACCTGTTTGCCCATATGATCTGTGGAAGGTGTGCCTCCTGCCCCCTCCCTGCCCCTCTGCGGTGGTTTTGGCGATTGGAATCCAGCTGTTGCTAGACAGGGTATTTGAAAAAAAAAAAAAAAAGCACAAAGTGGTAATTATACTAATTTTTTAGAAAGGCATTTTGTTTTATTAATAGAGGTAAAGAGTTATTTACTTCCAGAGTGCAATTTGTCAGCTGCTCTTAATTATCATTCTCTGTCTTATTATGCGTTAAACATTTAAAATTACATTTGCAGCCCCAAAGCTAGAGCTAAAGAGCAGCGATGCTTCGGATCCAAGTGAGGGTTCAATTCCCCTCCCACCCTCGTCGGGTTTCTGGGGACGCGGCTCTGCGGGCTGACAGCGGGCTCGCACGGGGAGCCAGGAGGTGAAAAAATCCCGCTGTGAAGCAGCAGGGACTGATAAAACCTGGCTTCGCTCTTTGTTCAGTGGGCTCCTGCACTAGCCAGACATTTCTCCACCCTTCCCCTCGCCGTTGTGTCCCTGTGCCCGCAGTGCAGCGCCGCTCTCCCTGGTTACCTGGAGTGGATATTACCGGCTGATAAGGCTGGAACGTGACACGGGGCTTTTCTCTCCTCCCTGGCTCAGCCTTTGCTGATTGAATTTCAATTACTCTTCGGGACCTGGCTCAGAATTGTAAAAGAGGAGAATTTTTTTCCGAAAGGAAGCTCACGCTGGAAGAGCAGATCTCCCCCGTTCCTGGCAAAGAGCGGCTGGCACTGCGGGGAGGGATGGGTCGCTGTCGGGGGGGTTCTGCTGGATCCTTTTTTCTGAACATTAAAAATTCTTTTTCTTATTTTAGGTTTTAGCTGTGAAATGAGCAGCCAGAGAGCAGGGGGTGGGTGCTGACCCCTGCTCAGAGTACCCCGGGGCTGCACCCACATGCCAGGTCGATGGTCTCCGCTGGCGGGAGCCTCCCAGGCTCTGAAAGCTGGTGGTGATGCTGGAGAATCCTCCAGCTCCTTTCCTTGCGGCAGGGATGCTCTGCGCTCCAGGCAGGCTCGGGGAAGGGTCTGGGGGTCCCCTGCCTGCCTTTACTGTGGCTGCGGTGACAGTTTGTGACAAAGAGCCGGCTGTCCTGGGGGGGCATCACCTCTAAAACCCGCTCCTGTAGCATCCGTGCTCTCACTCCGAGCACCGGAATGAATTCCCATTTATCCACGGGCACGCCCCGTGCTTCCTCGGCTGTTCTTTGATCTTAAAAAATCTGCCTTTGAATTCACTCGTAGCATAACCCCAAATTAATGCCTCCGCTGTGAAAGGCAAACCTGCCATTAACGTGACAGAGACGCAGCGAGCGGGGTTGCAGCTGGCTGGGTGGCGGATGTCAGCGCGAGGAAGGCTGCTTCCACCGGCATCGCGGAAGATCGACGTGCGTACATCTGTAACGGCGGGACAACGACGGGCGGCGCCCCCCGTGACTCACCCAGGCTGCCTTGACATTGCTGTCTGCTCTGGAGGTGAGCCGTAAAGAGCCGGATTTGTGCCTCGGGGCTGTGTGTCCCCAGGGAGGACGGTCCCCCCCATGCCAGCGGGTGCACAGGGCTCTGTGCCGTGCTGGCCGCACGCTGCTGCGGGCTTGTAGATGCCGTGGGTGGCTGCTGGTGAGCGGTGTAAACCAGAGTTTTGCTCTTAATCCCATAGAACATCGTGCCTTGATTAATAGCCAACAACCCTGCCTCGTTGCTGGAGAGTTGCAGAAAAAAAAAAAGAAGTCTTTTTTAAAAAAAAAAGTTTTTTATTCCTTTCTGCGCAGCCTGAGGCTCCTCTGCTGGTGTTTGGACCCCGGGGGTGTCTCTGCAGCCACCTGATGCTGTGGCTGTGGGTGGTGTGTCGGTGTCCTCCGGCTGGGGGGGTCCTGGGGAGTGCGTGGGGGTCCTGGGGAGTGCTTGGAGGTGTGAAAAGCTTCGTGGCGTGTTTTTCTGTCTCCCCCCATCGTGTTCTAATTACCGATGAGGCGGTGGAAGGGATGTGACTTTAATCTGCTCTCCGCAGGCTTGGGAGCTAATGCAAACTGAAAAACCACCTGGGTGAGTCCCCGCTGCGTGCTTCAGGCTATCTGCAGGCTCGGGAAGGCGTTGTGCTGTTGGTTTGCATTGTGTGCGGGTTGTTTAAGCCCTCTCAGGACTCTATGGGTGAGGGACATACCACACGTATAAATAACTGCTGTTAGGGCCGATTTCAGAGCTCTGTTTCTGGGCTTTGGGTTGTCTTGGTTGGCGTCCAGCACCCAAACGAGTGACCGCTGAAAGCCTGGGATGAATCCTGCCGTGGGGCTGGTTGGAGGGGAACCAGCCCAAAATTCAGCCGTGCCCCATGGGACAGTCCTGGATTTGCTGTCCTGAGCTTCCCAAGGCAGGGAGATGGGTTAGCTCTCGGTGCTGGCAATCGGGAGGTGCCTTGTCCCTTATTACTCCTATTTTCGGTGATGAATTAACAAATTAATTGAGAGAACGAAGGGTCTCTCCTGCATGTCATTGTGCTGGGCTTCAGGAAGATGCTGGATGCTCCCTGGCTCTGCCACGGCTCCTGCAGAAGAGCTGGCATCTCTTGGGCTTTGGGGCTGTTTTGGTGATTATGGGATGTGCAGGAAGCAGAGAGGAGAAGCAGAGCAGAAAGCCCGTCTCTGGGAAGGAGCTGGCTGCGGGCTGGGTCTCCGGAGGTGGCGATGCTCCGGGGGGATGCAGGGAGAAGGGGCTGTGCCCTGGCAGCGCCCCATCTCCATCCATCCGTCGGGGACTTGTGTGCGTCCGCGCTGCTAATTACGGGTCTAAAGGAAGTTTTGCTTTAATGTAATGTGATTAGGCAGCGCTGGCATGGTGCAGCCCTTCGTCTGGGGGGTGATGGATCGCCCTGCTTCACCCCAGAGCCCTCGCTGTGCCCTGGCCGTTCCCCTTCCCGGGCTCCCACCATCCCACCCCGCAGCAGCAGCCGCCTCGCTTTGTTCCCCTTTTCCCATTAATTCAATCTGCGCTGATAGCAAATCATTACCGAGGAGTATATTGTGTAAAAATGAGCTGTTAATTGAAGTTTTGTTTGCTTTTTCTCTTACCCTTGCAAAAAGCCTTGCATAATGAAGGGCTGTAAAAATACATGTTGCCACGCTACAAATAGACAAGGTGGGAAGGGGGCAGGGAGAGGGAAAAGAGGCGAAGCTGGTCTGCATTAGGCTTTAATAAGCGTGTGGAGAGAAAGCTCTTGTTAATCCCATCTGAGGCTTAAAGGTTTATTGCTAACAATTAAAATCTCATATCGTAGTGCTGACTCAATGCCACGAACCTCTCTGCCGGGTCGTGCCGAGCGAGCCGTGGGGCGGTGGTGATGCGTGGGGCTGTCCTTAGGAAAATTTCCCTTAGGAGCTGGCTGGGAGCTTGGCTGTGACAGGCAAGTTACTTCCCAGCAAACAACTGGAAATTATTGCATCCTAACTGGGTTTGGTGGGCAGCGCTTGTGTGCTCAGAAACCTCTGCCTAGAGCAACCGGTCCTTTGAAAAATGAATTGACTGGTTGTGTTTCGAGGTTTCTCCAGGCTTCCTGGTGGACAGGAGGTTGGTGACACGAAGCCCGTCTCCTGCTGTTGCAGAGGTGGGTTTTGTTTGTTTAACGAGTGGTTGGGTTTTTTTTCCGCTGGGTCGCATGGCAAAAGCAGCAAAAACATTCCTGAGCTTTTGTTATTGCAATGGCAAAGGTTACAAAAACGATGTCCTTTCTGCCAAACGTCGCTGTTGCAAAAGATCACGTTTTGTAACAACCCTCCTGGGTTTCCCAAGGAGCCTGGGAATTGCATGTGCCTTCCCCCCTCCCCATGCCGCCGGGGCTGCTGCCTTCCCAGACCCGCTGCC
>NW_010130804.1:21969-22390 GCF_000699245.1 Pterocles gutturalis | reverse complement strand
TTCCTTCTCTGTTTTTCCTCCCTCCTGGAAAGGGCCAGAGCCCCAAACGTGCCAAGGAGAAAAATCTCTACATTTGTTTTTAATAGGAGCGTTGCTTTGGGCAAAAAGCTGGATCTGCCAGTCTCCTGCCCCCCTCGGAGCCCCTCGCACAGCTCGGGCTGGGGCTGGGGCTCGTGGTCCATGCCTGGTGCTGGCAGGGATGCTCTCAGGGGTCCAGCCGTGCGATATTCCAGCTGGGAGCGGGTCCCCCAGCATCCTCCGATCGGGAGGGCTGTGTTTGCCTGGGGCTGCGTTCCACTCGTTCCTGTCGGAGGGTGGATTTGGTTTATTTAAGGGTTTGGGGTGGGTTTGGATGAACTGCCCTTCCTCCCTCCGCAGCGCTGCTGGGTTTAGTGGTTCTGGGAGAGAACGGCAGGGTGGG
>NW_010130804.1:9649-21934 GCF_000699245.1 Pterocles gutturalis | reverse complement strand
CCCAGGGGAGACCCCGCGGTGGGGGCTGCTCCGGAGTCACCCGGCAGGATGCCCCGGCTGTCCCCCTGCTCCTGGGGACACCGGAGGGAGGTGATTTATTCCTCCTGCCCTCGCAGCCCATCAGCAGAGGCTGGTGATTAAAGCTGCTGTTTGCAATTTTCGAGAATTATGAGTTATCAAAGCGGCTGGTAATTAGCAGTGAATGAAATGTACTTGCAATAATATTACATTAGTTACAGATAAACTGATACCAGCCTTCCTTAATATTCACTTAAGCTTTCCTGTTTGCAGTTATTAGGGGGAAGCTGTGGTGCTGTGTTGCTGCCAGCTGCGCTGTCAGGACGGGAACAGCCTCCCCGCCTGATAGGATCTGCTCGGGAGATGCTGCCGGAGCAGATCCGCTGTGAAAACCCGGAAAATCTGTGTGTGTGGATGAACTTTTCCTTTCCCAATTCCCGCGGCAGCGCTGCCATAGCTACCGGCCTCCTGGCCGCTGCAGGGCTGCCTGCGGGGCCGGGGGGGGATGGGGGGGTGCAGTGATGGGAGATGCTCGGCTGGGAAGCGGGGAAGCCTCCCCCCACCCCATGCCTGCTGCCACGGCTCTGAAACAAATGCTGGTGCATCACAGGATCAGGCCCTTGGGGTCTGTTCCTCCCTGGGAATTGGGTTTTATGAGGATGCTCTTGTGTTAACCGGTTGCTGGGTTGATGGTTTGGCTCCTGGGCTCAAACCTTGCCCCTGTTTGGGGTGCTGGCGAGTTTCCGCAGGGCTCCGGCTGTCATCGAGGAGAGATTCCCTTCTAGGGGAAGAAATCCCGACCCGGTGCTCAGCTCCGGAGCTTCTGCTGTTGCTGGTGTCGTGGCAGAACAAGGATGTGTTTGGGACAAGGGCTTGGGTTGGGTTTGCAGACCCCACGAACGCTTGTGTGATGCTTCCCATGTGCTGATTTTTTCCATTCGCCGCCTTCTCACGTGCGGTTCATCTTCTGCCGCTGTGTTTGCAGCACTTTGAGGTTGCACGTGCTGTGGTTTAGGTTTTATGGAACTTCAGGCAGTTGAACTCTAGAGGGAAAACAGAAAAAATCCATTTCACAGCGTGATGGACAGCTGCCCCAGCTCTCGTTAGCGAGCCCCAGAAGAATTGAGGTGCTGCTCTCTCTGCCCTGCCCGTCACTGCTGCTCCTTCGTTAGCAATCTCCAAATTAAAATGCAAACCGAGATGTACCTGAAACACTTGGAGACCCTGAAACTTTCATCTGGAAATAAATCCACCTTTCTGTCGTCATTCCGCCGGGTTTTGTTGCCGTGGGGTTGGGGTTACTCGCTGGAGCCGTGGTCCGGGGTATCCCCAGGTTTATTCCCAATTTAAGGGGGTGCAGTCTGTCTGATCAAAGGGGCTTGGGTGCTGCTGGGGGGACCCAGTTGTGCCCCCGAGCTGGACTGGGCTGGGGCACGGGGCTGCCAGGCACCATGAGAATAGAAAAAAGGGAGATGTGGTGTTTCCCAGAGCTGTGTGTTGGGTGCTGTTAATCAGAAGGATGACTGCACCCTCTTCGGCGCTGAGAAGGGCCTTTTTGTATTGCGTGGAGGATTTATGGTTGCACTCCAGTTGTGATGTTGGTATTTCGGGTGGGGGGTTACCAGCAATCCTGGCTTGGAGAGGAGCTGCGATGCGAGTCCTCTGAACGGCGTGCCTGCTCGCCCCTGCCCTCAGCACCCTCCCAGGTGCTTTCTGCCGCAGGTCGATGCGTTCTGGCTTCGCGGAGCCTGTTCCAGGGTGTTTGCTGGGTTGAAGCCCGTGGGATGTTGCATGGGAAGAGCAGCATCACCGACCTTCCCAGGCAAGTGGTACCTCCAGGTGTGGCACTGAGTGACCTACCCAAAGCCAAACGTTCAGATTTTGTCATCGTGATTTCTTTATTCATTGTTTCTCCTTCATTGGTCAGGTGGGGAAGAGCAGATCATTTTTTAAAGGTGTCACTCGCTCTTCATTCCTTTTTAAAATCGGATTCGGTTCAATTAGGAACTTGTGCCCGAGGTCGGCTGGGCAGCAGGATGCTATCCGAAATCCTCCTCTGAAAGCAAGCAGCTGCCTCCTCCTGCCTGCTCCTCCCTTCGCCCCCAATACCAGGGCGATCCCCTCGATACCAGGTGATGGCTGTGCTGCCGGGATGCTGGCAGGAGAGGGGCACCTTTCCGTACGGGTTAATTTGGGATTGCTGCAGCTTTTGGGTAAGAAAAGCAGGATTTGCACGGCTAGGCAGGTGCTGCCTGGAGCAGGGTTCTCCGCTGTCTGCAGAGATCCCTATTTTTTCTCGTCCGCTTTTACACGCGGGGCTGTGACAATCTAGTGACCTTTCCGTTGTCACTCTGCAAGCAGATACGAGCGCGGTGGGGACTTCCACATCCCAGAATAGTTTTTCCTCCAAGCTCTGCAGGTCTTCCTGTCCAAGTCTCTCATTGCATCATGCATTTTTGAAATAATCAGCCCCCGTGGTTATTTCGGTTAACGCTAATTAGTGGCATGAACTAATTAATGCGGGTTGACTTTCCTCTTTCTAATGCTTTTTTAACCCACTGACACATTCCAATTAAGGGACTCATGCAGGGACCGGACTGGAATGACTCGGAGCAATCACAGTTGGAATAAATCATGTGCTTTGCTGAAGGTCACTAATATTTTTTTCAAATTGCCGGCGTTGCGTGTTTGTGCCTGCCAACAGGGAGACGACCTGACCTTGCAAGAACCATCCGAAATATCTTCGAGTTTGCCTCCATTTCGGCGCAAAGAGGTTTGCGGGTACCACGTCGATGGGCAGCTGATGTGCCGAGAGCGGTGGCAGAGAAAACAGCCGTGGGAGGGAGGCTCCTCGTCAGGACCGCAGCCCTCGAGACGAGTGGTCTTGACCCTGCAAAGACCAGGCTGGTTTGTGTCTAGCTGTGCGATGGTGACGGAGGGCACGTGCTGAGTGTTGCCGCCTGCTCCTGCTCATACAAGGGATTTTTTTTTCCCCTCGGTTGGGTTATTGTCACTTGCGGAGTCCTGCGGGCTCTGGCCGTGCCCCGGGCTTGCTGCGATGGAGAGGCGGCTGTCTTTGTGCTGGGGGAAGCCACAAATCTGCTGGTGATGGAGCCTACAGAGCTGCTGGCGCAGTGTTTGGAGCTCGTTTATAAAATGCTGGTAGGAGCCGTGTGGAAGGAGAGCCGCCTGCTCCGTCAAACCTGGCGTTCCCCAGGGCGGGAGCGATGGGAAGCGGGAGCAGGGCTGGTGAGCTCCGTGCAACCCTTGCAAATCCTTCCTGCGTGCTTAGAGCTGAGGCTTCACTTCTGCAGCCTGGAGTTCCCATCCTTGCATCTCCTCGGGGTGCTGTTTTCCAGAAAGTGATGCTCTTTGCTTCCCGGAGGTGAAAATCCTTTAGCTTCAGTGGGACCAGGCTCTCCTGGCTGTAGGGAGACCGTGCTGCAGGGTGAGCCCCTGAGTTTCCATCCTCGGGCTCTTCCTGCCTTATCCAAGTGAAGTCATGATGCTGAGGTTCCCCCTCTTTCCTCACTGCGTCATGCCAGCCAGGTTTCGCTGGAAAACACGCGTTTTCCTACCTGCTCCCCCAGCTGCCACTGGGAGGTGCGGAGCCGCTGGTGGCCCCGTGGGCGGGCGGGCTCCGGGTCTCTCCCTTCTCTCGGGGATGTCAACGGGAGCATCTCACCGGTGCATCTCGTAACTGCTGGGTCAGCGGAGGTGAAAGCACCCTGATTAAACTGCAATAGGGAGCGGATAGCACAGCTCTGATTAGTATTAATAGCGCTGGTCAGGCTATATTATGGAGATGATGGGAGAATAGACGATTCAGTTATTCATCTTTAACCTTTTTGTTTCATGTGACCTTACCCATCGAGTCTCTCATTACTGTCTCTGCCTGATCAGTGTCGGTTCGTTTATTCTGCTGCCATCAATCCCACAGCTCACGCCGGGTTCCCGGCCGGTGACGCCGGGCGCAGCCTGGACCGTCCCTCCCTGCGGATGCTCCCAGGGGCTGGTCCCCAGCCCTGCGAGGAGGTGGGGATGCAGGATCCCCCTCCCCATGTTCTGGGCAGAGCTGGTTACACCAGGTTGAACGGCCGCTGCCGCCGGACACGTGCCCTTCTCTCAGCTGTGCAGAGATGCCTCTCACCCCGTGTTTCCCGTCGGTTTTCTAGCTGTTTCCGTGTGGGTCTGAGCAGCCTGTGGACACCCAGACACGCAGACCTTCCTGCCGTGTGTCCAGCACCAGGAATGGTGTCTGCCAGGTTTTTTTTGGCTGATGCAGATAAAGACCCCGGCGCATCCTCGCGTCGCAGCGGGGTTTTGTAAGCCCTGTCCAGGGTTGTCAGGAACCGCTCCTGGGAGCAGCGTGGTCCCTCCGGCCGCGGGCATCTCTCAGATTCCCTGCAGGCTTCACGCAGAGCTGGAGGGTGTTGGCTTTGGCCGTCCCTCTGGGCTTGCTGGAGGTTACAAATGGTGTAGGAATAGGTTCCGAGTGAGTCTGAAGTTTCGTCTGGACAAGTCCCAGTGAACTAACACTGGGTGGCTGGGGACGTAGTGTCTCATTTTGATGCTCAGGTGGGTTCTTTTGAACAAGCTGTTTCCCTTGCAAGCTCAAGCCATGCTGAAGAAATGATACCTACAGCAAACTGTTCTGCAGAGTCAACCCAGCAGCTCGACCCTCTGTGACAGCAGTGAACATCCCTCCTTGTCTGCTGGTCTCCTCCAGGCTGACTTTGGAGGGAGTTGTGTTTGTGGAATTGCATTTCTTGCTGTTAATGTGCATAAATTTTGGCTTTCCCTCTTCAGCCCCATCCTTCTTGGTCCCCAGCTCCTCCTAACCCTGTTCTTGATGTTTCTGCTGGAAATGTCCATTTAAATCGAAACAACGAGGCTGTCTGGAGAGAGGGGGGAACCCAGAAGACACGTCCCCATGCAGCTGTGAGCAGCTGCCCTGACACATGCCCCGACCGGCTTCCCAACCGCACGGATCCCAGCGCAGTCCCCGAGGATGGGGCTGGGAGAAGGCTGATGGGGAGATGCGAGAAAAACCTTAATTTTCTCTCTTGCCTTGCAGGGTTTCAGCGGCCCTCCCCACGCAGCCTTTGCCTTGAGCTACGACCAACGAGCGGTGAAAGAAAAATACGAGCGTGAACCTGCCCAGCAGCTGGACTACGAGAACGAGCTGTCCATCCGGATAGGTAGAGCTGGGCTCCATCCAGGCAAGCATCCTGTCATATACCAACCGCAGAGTGTGCGGGGAAACCCCCCCTCTTAACCTGGCACCTGGGCTGTCACGTATGTGATTGAAATTAGATTGGTTTTGACACGCGCATGCAGAGTGCACCCTCCCTGCCCTCGCTGGGTCTGTCTCTCTGCTGGCTCTCCTTCCCAGCATCGTGCTGTTTCTCCTTCAGTTCTCAAAGCCACTTGCACGTCTGTCTGTGCCGATGAATTATTGATCAGCAGATATCTTTTTCACCAGGGAAATGAAATCATCAGCTTAGCTTGGGATAAGTTTGTTTTCAGCGTGGGCACGGCGAGCGCTGACCCTGCTCTTGCCACGTCGAAGGTGTCCCGAGACGCTGACCCCCGGTGGCCCTCCCTAATTGCGGCCGAGGGCTGGCGGTCACGCTGTCACTCCTTGTTTTGGAGGTTAATAGAATTGTCGCTGCCAAAGTGCGGAATAAAATGTCTTGCTGGCAGCTATTTCCTCCCTAAATAGATGTTAAAGAAGGAACGTCTCAGTCAAGGTGGTGGGACCTCGTCAGGCTCCCCCCAGTCCAGGGTGTGTGTTTAGGATGGGTGGTGGCCACCCTTACACCCCGCTGCGTGGGGATACGTCCCCGAGTCAACGCAATCTTCTGTTCCTCTACTTAGCAGCAGCTTTTCAGTAGACAAAGAAAATGTCATTCAGAGAATTAATCTTGTTGCTCCTCTGCTTTTTCTTGGTTGGAGAGAGCTGAAATAGCTGTTTACAGCATCCTGAGTGCAACTGGGAGCAGGCTGAGATGAAGAAATCATCTTTCTTTTTTGCAAAGAATAGCGGCAGCCTCTTCCATCAGGCTCCGTTATTTAACCGGGTTGCTTAATTGCATGTTTCATAAAGTGTTTCACATCCACAGGATTTTTCACGACTTCAGATATCAGCTTGGGTTTTTCCAAAGGAATGGAGGTTTTGCGCTAGACTCAGTGGCCTTTGGGTCCCGGATGTTTTTCAGCTCCAGGGGCAAGAGCGAGCGCGAAGCCTGCTCCAGCCCCGCAGGCTGCAAGGCTCTTGCAAGGTTTTCTGTGTTTTTCTAAGGTGGAAACTTTACATCCCAGGTGCAGCTTAGTTTTATTCTTCAAGGAAAAAGGTAGACAGCCCTGCGATTTTCCAAAACTTAAGCTGCTGGGGTTTTATGTTTTCATCTTCTCTTAGCTGCAAACAATAACAGTGCAAATGGTTTTGAGAACAGAACATTTCCATTAGACTTCGTTGTTCTTCCTCTCTCTGGGGAAATGGTATTAAGAATCTACAATACACTAATTCCTGTATTGTCTCTTGCTTTTTTTTAATTTTTTTTTTTTTCTTACTGAAATGAACTGGGTATTTTCACAAGATACCTCAAGCCTTCCAAGAAAGCAGCTTTCCCCAGCGCTGGGTACTGCTTGGCTGCGCTCTGGGGATCCCTCTGGGAACGCAGAACGGGTGTTTTCCAAGTCTAATGAGTACTAAGTGGAATATTTCAGGCTTAATCACTGTTGAATCATTGACCCTTCCTTCATATTTACATGTTTTAAAATCGCTAAAGCTGTGAAAACAACAAAAAAGATAAAAAAAATCCCAAAGCACGATGCTGCTGCCTTGTTCTGCAGTTGTCTGTGCTGCCTGGGGACGGGGCGAGGAGCAGGGGCGCTGCGGCCGGGGAGGCTGGAGGAGGTGCAAACGTGCAGCTCTCCAGGGCCCTGCACATCCGAGGGCTTTGCTGCTAGAGACGTAAACCCGTATGTAGCGTGGCTGCGGGAGGGGCTGGGATCAGACGGCATGGTCACGCGTGGTGGTGGGGTCCTTGGAGCTGCACTGAGCGAGTGAGGTTTGGGTTGGAGCTGTAGGAAGAGAGATGGAGGAAATGCAATAGTTACACCTAGCTTTTATCTGCTCTGTTGGGAGGAAAAAAATTCTCATTCCACTTTTCCCCCCAGTCGGCAATGTTTGGTGCCTCTGTTCTGCCCCATCATCCCGAATCCCTCGGTTTCCCATCACCGCGAGTTGTTTGCAGGGAGGCAGGAAGCAGGGTACCCTCCAGGTGGGGTGGAAGCCCCCTCCTCGTCTCTCCTCCGCTCCCCTCGTCCTCCAGCTCCTCTCCAGCAGTCGCAGGCAGCGATGCTGGATGGAAGCGGGGTGCCACCAGCTGGCTGCCCTGTGGATGCGTCAGGCACGCGGATCCCCTGGAACAGAGCACGGGCGGGTTTGGAATGAATCGCCATGAAAAGCCTGTGTCCTGACTCGGGAGCTGACGAGTGGGATAGTCACTAGGTTTTAATTACTACAAACGAGAGAGAAGCCAGCCTTGTCTTGAACATAGCGGGGTAGGCAAGGGATGTCATCTGGATTTCTCTGCCCGTTCATCTGTCTTCTGTTCATCCTCTGGGTGCAGGTGAACCCTCCCGGGTGCCATGGAGGGACTTGATGGGCTGTGCCCCCCCTGCCCTGGTCCCCAAACCCCCCCTGCAGCCCTGGGGCTTGGGGCAGCTCAGCCTCCTTGGGTTTGCAGACACGAAAACCGGGGGAAATAGTTCTGGCAGGGTCACGGCAGGCTGCGGGGCCGGGAGGCCAGGGCTGACCCCTCCGGTCGTAGCTGCGTGCACGGTGTTCCTGGGTAGTTCTCAGAAAGGATTTACATACAGCATCGCACCTCGAAACCCGAGCTGTGACTCATGCTCCTCTGAACTGTATATTTAACAACGAGGCATGTTGATTCTTTATCGTGTCCTGGTGCCCAGTGATTCACGTCGCTCCAAATCGGATTTCAGAGCGGAGTGGGAGGGCAGCGATGCTCCCCATCAGCCTCCTCCGCTCTCGTTTAACATCCTCGCTACCGTAGTGCAGGTGGAAGATTTAACATCCAAGGAGATGCTTTCTAGGTGTGCTGGGGCAGAGGAGTTCGCAGCAATGTGGTTGTAAAATGCTCGGAGTAAAATCGCAAACATCACTTTGGTACTCAGCTGGGAGCATCCTTAGAGACTGGCACAGCTCCGGCCCTGGGGAGCGAAGAGTGCTCTCTGAGCTGGCTGCTGACCCACACCACAAATAAACGTCTCCTGAAGTACCAGCAGCATCTCTGCTCACTCATCGTCCGTCCCAGACACATGGACATCGGTGCCAAGGGGACGTGATGCGCTTCTGGCAGCGTGCTGCCCAGGCTGGGAGTCACTGGCGTTATTAAGGGGAATCGGGGTTTGGTTTAACGACTCAATTTGACTTTTGGTGGGGCGTGATTTAGGAAATGGTGCTGTGGAGCTCCTGCGTGGCTGTTCAGTGGGTAAATCCAGATGGGTTTCGTAATTGGGGAAAGATACTGGTGTTTGAAATAGTGTACTTAAGAAATGAAATTTCATTAAACTTGTTACTTAAATGAGCTGTGGGGTTTGGGGGCATCGTAGAGAAACCTCATTACATGGAATCGTTTGGTTTTTTTTTCCTGAAATTTGAGCTGCTGCATCAAACCAGCTGCAGTTCTGCAGGGGCTTCGGCAGAGTTTTGGCAGGGGTCCCACCAGCACCAAACCCATCCTGCTGCCCTTCCCTGAGCCCCGTGGGGCCCGTTGCGGCAGCATCCCCGAGCCTCTGCTGTCATTTTTCTACCTCCTTCCTGAGGCTGTCATTTTTTTTTTCATTTTTGCAGTATTTTTCCCCTTCAAAGGCAGTTATCATGTACCAGGGCTGCTGGTACAGGCTGCACGTCGGAAGAAGCAGACCCCGCGCACGTCGTGTCTCTTTCATCAGTGCCCCGGCGGTTCAGGTCCTGTAATGATGCAGTAACTGCTGATGAAAGGGATACGGGAGCTGGGGAGATTAAAGAGGAGGCAAAACCCCTTAGGGACGGATGCGAAGAGGGCGTGAGCTGAGCTGTGGGGCTGGTGCTGGTGATTCAGGCAGCCTGTGGGTATGGTTTGCTCTCCGGTTGTGTCCCTGCAGGCAGGAAATTCACGTTTTGCCCCGTTACCACTGGTGTAGCCGCTGGTTTAGAACATCCAGCCTTGTCCCGGCTTTTCAGGCTGCCCTGATCCGGGGCTGTCCCCCGGTGCCAAGGGGAAAATTCCCTGGAGAAATGGCCAGCTCCCGTCATAAGAGAACGAGCGGTGTGCTGACGCTTGCCCCATCAATTTTCTCCTTGTTCCTCCTTCCCTGAGCAGAAGCAGAAGCTGTGGAGGAGGGATGATGGATGAAGCCTCTCCAGCCAGGAAACCCGTCGTGATTCATTGGGGTAATATTCAGCTGGAGCCTCGCGTGTGCATCCAAAAAGTTCATTAAGTCATTGCAACTTATATAACGTGAGGCTCCTTCTGCAGAATGGGATGTTCACCGGTTTTAGATGGTTCCAGCTGCATTTGGAATAAAGTTGACATGTTCACACGGCACTGGGTCCAGAAAACGGCTGCTTTCAAAAGGCATCAATTCATTTGGAGTGCTAATAGCCAGCCTTGGTGATGAATGCCTCTGGCAACGTCTGTATTGATTTAAAAATATCCTAATGCCCCTTTCTGGAGCGTTTCAAATGGTTATTGACCATCCCTGTCAGGCTGGGTTCTGTGGTTGGGTTTTATAGTCCTGCCTAAATGTGAATTTATATACACACAGCTTCAAAACAATAAATAAAATCGGAGCACATAATCCCTCGTGAACTGATGAAATCCCTTCTTCCCACGCAGGTCTGTAACCCCCTTATCCTCCTCGCAGCCCTCCTCCTTGAATTAGGAATTGGGACTTTTCAGGGCTAGATGCAACCTGGTGGTTTGTTCGCCTTTGCTCTTGGTTGGTGTTGTCGCTGGGCGCACACGTTGTCTTTTGTTCTGCTTTCCAAGAAGTAGGTAAAAATATCTCGGATGTATTTGCAGTGGACCCCGTTCTGCACCCCCACGCTTCCTGCAGCCTACAGTCAATAAACCACCCGGGTCGGCAGGTTGCTCCATGTGTAAATCGTGAGGATTTCCAACTCCAAACAGCCTGATCCCTACTGAAATGTCAACTTGGGACCTGCTGGGAGAGAGCCCAGGCTCGGGGTGACCCAGGCTGTGTCAGGAGCCCTTGGGGCTCTCAGGATGGGGATCTCCGTGTTGCGCATCCCATCAGTTTGCTGTTGCTCGTTTCCACCTTGCTGGGGGAGCAGAGCCTGTTCGAGGAGGGAGGAGGAGGAGAACCAGGCTGCCGCAGCAATGGCAAAGGGACTTCCAAATTCCTTGGGTAGGGATTTTGCAAGATACTCTGGAATTAGTAGTAGGTCTTTGGAGAGTTCAGCTGCCCTTTGAGGAGGAGGAGAAGTCTTGAGTTGGAAGGTTGTCAGACCCTTTGAGGAAGAGGAGAGGTCTTGACTTGGAGGTGGAAGGCTGTCGGAGGTTGGGGACACTTCAGCAGTGGCTCCTCAGGATGACCCTGGTGTAACATTTGGTTGCTCTGTCCTTTGCTTCATTCTCAGGTGAGCAGGGGTGCAGTGAGGGGACAGCTGCTCTATCTGCCCGTGGAGGCACAAGCTTGCCTCCACACTTGCTGCTGGCACAACTGCTTGGCCAGGAGCAGCCGTCCCTCTCCGCAGACGACATCTGCGCCTGGAAAATGGGCTCTTGGCATCTCGTGCTGCTTCCTGCTGTTCCTTCCAAGTGTTGTCTTTCATGGCTTCTTGTTACCACGTCCTTCTTCCTTGGGCTTCATCCGGTGTCCTTCTAAACAAAACATGTCCAGAAGGGCTCAGCCGAGCTACAGGCTCCTCTGTTTAATTCTGTGCAACTCTTAGGGGGACACTTCAGTGGGACCTGTGGGTCTTCTCAAGGGAGATGGTAGGATTCAGTGGGATCTTCCAAGGGAGGTGGTGCAGCTGGAAGAGGCCAACACAAAATTAGCTTGCTCAGGATTTGGTGTGACCAGCACCGGTGGCATCGCTGGAGGGTTGGGTTGTGCCCTGTGTGACCAGCACCGGTGGCATCGCTGGAGGGTTGGGTTGTGCCCTGTGTGACCAGCACCGGTGGCATCGCTGGAGGGTTGGGTTGTGCCCTGTGTGACCAGCACCGGTGGCATCGCTGGAGGGTTGGGTTGTGCCCTGTGTGACCAGCACCGGTGGCATCGCTGGAGGGTTGGGTTGTGCCCTGTGTGACCAGCACCGGTGGCATCGCTGGAGGGTTGGGTTGTGCCCTGTGTGACCAGCACCGGTGGCATCGCTGGAGGGTTGGGTTGTGCCCTGTGTGACCAGCACCGGTGGCATCGCTGGAGGGTTGGGTTGTGCCCTGTGTGACCAGCACCGGTGGCATCGCTGGAGGGTTGGGTTGTGCCCTGTGTGACCAGCACCGGTGGCATCGCTGGAGGGTTGGGTTGTGCCCTGTGTGACCAGCACCGGTGGCATCGCTGGAGGGTTGGGTTGTGCCCTGTGTGACCAGCACCGGTGGCATCGCTGGAGGGTTGGGTTGTGCCCTGTGTGACCAGCGCCGGTGGCATCGCTGGAGGGTTGGGTTGTGCCCTGTGTGACCAGCACCGGTGGCATCGCTGGAGGGTTGGGTGGGGCCCTGTGTGACCAGCGCTGGTGGCATCGCTGGAGGGTTGGGTTGTGCCCTGTGTGACCAGCGCCGGTGGCATTGCTGGAGGGTTGGGTTGTGCCCTGTGTGACCAGCACCGGTGGCATCGCTGGAGGGTTGGGTTGTGCCCTGTGTGACCAGCGCCGGTGGCATCGCTGGAGGGTTGGGTTGTGCCCAGCGGGTATGGCCATGGTGGGTGTGATGTGCATGGGGCGCAGGAGAGGACGGGCACGACCGGAGACCTGGAAGGGCTTTTGTCTTTGGAGTGGCTTTTCTCGTAAGCCTCTTACCCTGCCTGTGACAACCCAGGCACGGATTTCACAGCACAAGGACGTGGCTTTCCTGCTCTGCTGTTTGCTGTAGGGTCTAGCCAGGTCTTTTGACTCTAAAAATGAAGTTGGCAAGACAAGACGGCTGGGGAGTTCCCTGAACCTGGCAGGGTTCCTCCTCTGAAGTGTTTGGTGGCAGAGGAGCCAGCGTGGGGGGGCAGGAGGGGCAGCTC
>NW_010130804.1:0-9193 GCF_000699245.1 Pterocles gutturalis | reverse complement strand
TGGGGGGTGGCCGTGGTGCAGGGGACAGATGTGTGCACACGCATGTGCAGGGATGGACGCTGGAGTTACTCCTCGAGTTAGAACGTTTTTGACTTAGGAAGGTCGTGGGGCGTTAAAACATCCCTGGAGGAACATCTCCAGGCGTGGGTGTTGCATCAAACCCCGAGCATTGTCCTATCCCCAAACCCTGTCCCAGCCCCGCTCCAGGCTGGACGGGGATCAGCACTGAGACATCGCTCCGCTGCGGCTGCGTTCAGGAGCCCCTTAAATTTCAAGGTTTATTAGACTGAACTGACCGTCGGTGCCGCTGCCTCTGGAGCGGATGTTGTTTTGGTTTCATTCAATGAGCACAGTAATTCGTTTGTTTGCTGGCTGTGGTTCTTCGGTTGGATGGGGATGGGAATAATTTTTTGTCACCCTAAGGATGCTTTGGAGGAGTGAAGTGAGAGCGGGGAGCTCCAGCAGTCACTCCGCATCACGGCAGCGATACGAGCCGAGGCGTGACGCCAGGGCACGTACCGTGAAGTGGAGGAGGGCCATCATCATCGCTTTGGAGGAAAGGGAATAAACAGCATAAAAAAAAAAAAAAAAAAAAAGAGGCTATTCCCCACATTCAAACTAACCAGACAGTGTCAGGACAGAGAAGCGTAGAAACAGCCCTGGCCCCACGGTGGGGATGGACTGTGGCTTCGGGAATGAAAGGGTGCGTGTGGTGGGGTTTGCAATGGGGGGAAAATCCCAAAACGGAGTTAGGGGAGGGCAACGAGGTGGTCCCCAGGCCCAGTGCATCTGCAGAGCAGTTTGAGTGTGTTATGGAGACAAATCTCTCTTTATATAGAGACATATATATATATATGTATCTGTGTGTATATATATCCATATATCTGATAATTTGTGGTTCTGGTCCCTCTTTCGGGTGGCCTGCTCTCTTCTCTGCAACGTGCCCGTCAAGGGATCTATTTCGGTAGCAGCCTGTGCTGCTTTGGGATTTTTAATCGTCGCCTGGTGGTGGCTGGGACTTGCAGGGAGCATCCCTGGGAGGGGATGCGCCCAGTGGGGTCTGCTCTTGCTCACCAGTTTGGCTCCAGTTTAAATCATCCTTCCAGCGCTGAGGGTCGGGAACCTTTTCTTCCTTCTGAAGGCAGCGGGTTTGTTTTCCCTAATCACGGGTTCTGCTGTGATTTGTGCTGGTGATTTCTTTCCCATCTAATTTCAATTTCATCACGTTTTCGTTTCAATTCACCGTGTCCTGAGACCGTTGTTCACGTCCAGGCTTCTCTTTACCCGTTTCCACGTGGTATATGGCACAGGATGATGGAATATGCCTTTTCACTAAAAATCGATGTTTTCTTTCCTCCCCCCCGCCAGGAAGCTTTCCCAGGTACGAGTATTGATTGTTCGGATAAAAGCCGCGTTGACACTGTAATTGCTCTTCAAACCAGTGGCACTGGTGGGTTTACACTCCAGCTGCTCCTTAAACCAGTGCGGAGCTGGCGGATGCTGTGGGATGGAGCTGCTCCTTGGACACCGATGTTCAGGGACACACCAAACCCCTGGGCTGTGGGAGGATGGTTCCTGCTCGCAGCCACGCGGGACGATGGTGTTGAGCCACGGAGGGGGTCTGATGCAGGAAGGAGATATTCAGGTTTTCCCAAATTGTGATTTTTTTTCCCATCAAAATCCCGGGTTGCTTTTCAGCAGCTGATTCCTCCCTGCCCCTGGGAAAGGCGATGGTGCCCGGTGCCGTCAGCGGTGTGTGTGCATCTGGGGTGGTGCCTCTTCCCGAACCACCCCCTCCTGCATCCCTCCCTGTGCCCCCCGGTCCCAGCTTTGTGCCACCACCCGTGACCCAGGGGCACTGGGAGACCCAGAGGCACCGGGAATTAGTCCATTGCTCCCAGCACTGGGGTGATGATGGGTGCAAACTGGTCCCTGGGGAAGGGTGCTGGGGAGATGGTGCCCAGGGCTGGAGCGGGAGATGCCGCATGATTACAGGGATATCTTTATGTATTTGGAGGAAAAAGCTCTGCGCTGGGCACAGGTAATAAGGGCTCTGCTCCTGCCTCGCGCCGAGTCCCTGCTGCCTAATAATACCTGGGCTGTGATTGAAGCTTTGGCGGCGCCTGGACTTTTGCAATGACTCTATTTAATTTGAATTTTTCAGCATCTAAAGAGTGGGAGCTCCTGCTGGTGCTGTTCCCGAGGAGGGAACCTGAACTGCAGAGCGTTCCCCGCCCTTCATCTGCCTGTTTCTTTGAAAGGGAGAATAGCTCTGAAGCAGCTGCCCTGCCTTCCCTGCCTCCACTCTGCCTGCTGCTGCATCCCAAAGCCGTTCGGCGATGCCCAGGGGACCCGTCTGGGATTGTGCTTTGTGGCTGGGACACGGGGAGGGGGATGCAGGGCTGGGCAGGTGACCCTCGCCAGGGCTGGGACGGGTCCACGCACCAGTGATCCCAGTCTGTACAGCCACCGGGAGAGGTGCTGGATAAATAACCCCAATTAGAGAGTGTCTTTCTGCCTTTTACATCGGCACCACCGGGCTGAAATGATTTTTGGTTTCAAGCTGAGCCCATGTAATGGGTTAGCTGCTCAGACATCCTGGCTGTCACATAATGTCCCTCTCAGTGGGCTGTTGTAAATGAGGGCTTTATTTCATCCCGATACAGGGGGCAAACAGCATCCAGCCTGGCTGGGTGAGTTATTGTAGGGCTCGGGGTTGTTTTTAGCTCGGCTTGCTGCTCGGCACGGAAACAGGCTGTTCCTGGCTCCAGCAGGATCCGGCGAAGCGATGCTGTCCTCCCTCCGGAGCCTGCACGGGGAGTCACTTCATCTGGGTTTGGATGTGGAATAGCTGCAGCATGTGAGCAGAGATCTCAAATTGTGCTTTTTCCCCCCTTGTTTTCTAGCAGGCTGTGCGAGCAGGAGGGTTGGTGGGACTGGAACAGCCCCAGCACCCGGAACCGGAGCCAAGCCTGGCAGCTGCCTGCGAGGGAGGTGTGACGAGGATGCCCTCCCTCCAGCATCTCTGTCACCAGGGCTGGGGTGGTGGGACCGATGGCAGCAGGGCAGGACCCACTGTCACCTGCAAAGGCAGGGACAGAGGTGACAGCAGGGTTCGGCACTTGGCTTCTTGGGAGCTCTGCAGACAAAGGTCTTTTATTTTTTCTTTTTAAAGGATTGGTGGTTTCTCATCTGTATTTGTCGTAAGCTTAAGCTAAGTCCCTTTTTTTCCCTTTAAACGGTGTTTTCTGCGAGTCCTGAAGCTGAAGCATATTCGCTGCCATCTGTGTAGCAGCCGAGCGCTCGCCCCGGGCCCCGGTTCTGCCCTCCCGGGTGGGCGATGCTCTCCGTGCACGTGCTGCTCCGCGATAGCTCCGGCCTCGAGGGCATTGGAGAGAGGGAGCGAAGCTGAGGCTGATTTTCTTCAAAGCCCCGGGATGTATCTGTGGCAGCAGATGGTGCGAAGCGCCTTAAAGTCAGTACGAAATAGCACTGAATTCCCAATTACGTACAATTAAAATGGTGCTTATTTAGGTATTTTCCTGCCAATGGGCGGCTCTGCTCTTTGTACGAGGGGCTCCGGCCGCGGGCTGCGGCGCTTTCCCTGCAAGCGGGTGGCGGGACTTTACAGCATCCACAAATGATGCTCCAATTTAAAAATAATCAAGGAAATGTTTGTTAGGCTCTTTCCACCTGGGAGTCTCTCCAGCGTGCAAATGGGGATTGTCCCCCACTAGCCCATCCTGGGAAGATGCCATTTGTAGAATAATTTTTTTTTTTTTTTTAAGTTGCTCAACCTTTTCCAGGTGGACCTCAGCAGCTTTCCCAGAGCATGACAAGGCAGCCGACACACTTGACTCTGAAAATTTAGCTTCAGGGGAGACCTCAGCCTGCTCAGAGCCGCAGCCGTGCCCAGGAAGGTGCATCGCTGCTGGGCACCAGAGCCCTGCGCAGCATCCGTCACTTTGTGCGCTCTGTCGGTTCTGTTGCTGGTTTGGTTCTGGGGTTGGTCCTTGGGGAGAGCAGGACCGGCCCCAGCACCGTGTCTCTGCGTGTCATGGACATCGTGGTCCCGCTGTGCAGGGATGAGAAATGCCTTTGGCTGGAATCAGGAGGCTTAGTGCTGAGGGCTTTTCCATGAAAAGGCAGATAAAGGCTGTTTAAAGTAATCCTTTATTGAAATACTAGAGCAAAATTTAAGAAATGGATTTTTTTTTTTTTTCATGTATGTGTGTGTGCCTCCCAGCTGAATTCCCACGCCGCAGCGGAGGAAGGCGAGCTTAGCACCGTTCTGCGGGCTGAGTCATCCCCGTCTGCCCACCCCGGGCTGAGAGAGATCGATTTGCTTTGGATTCAAAGGAGAAAAAAAAAAGAACCTGGCTCCTTCCCGTCATAAACACCCGTGGCGGTTCAGATCTCTCTTTTTTTGGAAATTGATTTTTGAGAGGTATTTGCTGCCCTCCCGCAGCTCCAGGGCTCTGCTGAGCCGGGGGCCTGGAGATTTTCTAAGTGCTGAGGACTGGAGCCCCCCTGGAGCATCCCCTCTGCCTGTCCCCACTGACTGTGGTGAGCCCAAGCCTGGTCAATGGTGAGGATGATGATGATGGGCACAGCTTTGTGCTCTGTGGGGACAGATGTGGTCAAACCCCTGGAAAATTGGTGTGTCCTTGCTGCTGGGCATGGGGCGAGCGCGGGGGCATCCCGGTGCAGGTTGTGCCGTCCTGACCCCCCCGAGCCATCCTGGACATTGGGCTGGAGCCGAAGGCTGGAGCCGCACAGCCTGTTTCTCCTTAAGCTCTGCTAGAGACAGGAGCTTTCATTGCCGAGCCGTTCATCCCAGATCCATAAATCAGAATTTATTGAAGGGGAAAAAAGCGCAGACCCTCGGCGAAGAGCCTCGTTTTGCAGCTGGGGCTGGTGCTGAATCCTCCGTTTCACAACATAACGCTGTGGCTTGAGCCCTGCTTTTGCTTTTCTGCTTTTACCCTAAGGACTACCTAAAATAGGAAAATTAAAAATTTAATAGTTGGCTAGATAGTGCTGTTGCACAGAAGAAAAAGGCTGGGATCCTTTCGTTAGCGTGGGAAGGTGTCTGCTGCTCTGGGCTTGGTTCAGATCCGTTTTCTTTGCCCTGGGCATCACCCTGCCACAGCGGGGGGGTTGCCTCTGAAGTGGGAGAGGTGGAATCTCCTGCTCTCCCTCCCCGCTCCAGCTAACGAGCATCCCTTGGTCATGGACCGGCCGTTGGGGTGGGATCCTGCCCGTGGGTGCCATTGGGACCTGACCCCTCTGTGCGTCATCCCTGGGGGGTTCAGGGATGGGATGGGACCGCAGTGAGGTCCTGGGGGGGACCCCAGCCCCATTTCCATCCCACAATCCATTTGGAATCGGCTTTCTTTATGGAAATGCTGTTGTTCTGATGGAATCTGTGGATCAAGGGGGTGGCTTGCGTGTGCGATACCACTGAGTTAATGTGCTCTGAACCTCGCGCGTCTCCACAGCACGGGCAGGCGGGAGGATGATGGATCGTGCTCCTGGGAGCAGGCGGACGGTTTGGTTTTGCCCGGACAGCGGGTAAAATTCCAATGGCTTTTTGGGGGGCCAGCCACGATTGATTTTGTAAGTCCGGGGGCTGAGAACAAAGGAGCACTTTTATTTATTTTCCTGAGAAATCGAGTATTTATTAATTTTATTTTTCAGACCATGAGAATAGCCCCTTTTCCCAAGCGTGTGTTTGCTCTTCCCAGCCATGACAGCGACTGATCCGGAGGGATCGGTGCCTCTCCCTCGCTCCGGGCTGGCCGGTGGTGGGAGGGGCTGTGAGCCCCAGATGTGTCCCTCCAGATGTGGTTTTATTAGGGAGCACGCGTGACGCCACTGAACAGCAAATTCAACCTGCGACTTGGGAAACTCTCTCTAGGAGCTGGCTCGCAAGGAGCTGATAATTCGGGAAAGATGCTGCTTGGAGAAGCGTTGGGTTTGGAGCAGGGCGGTTGCTGCCTCTCGGTGCTGACAGCATCACTTGGCTGCCGCTACGGGCACCGCTCCATCTTGCCGCTTCCACCTCCTGTTAAACCTCTGGGCTCTAGTGCGTTTATCATCGATTTTTATTTTCTAACAAATTTAATTAATTTGCAAAGAGAATTTCTCCAGGCGAAGCCACCGTGTCCTTTAGGAATCAAAGAGGAGCAGGTGACTTTGAATAATGGCTGTGCCAGGGTGAAAGGATAAGAGAGATAATGGAGAGGAAGAACTGAGCAGCTCATCTTGCTTGTCTCTAGTTTGGCATCTTGAAAGTCCCATAAAGAGATGTCGTGGTACAAAGCAAGCGGCAATAACCGCCGTTCTGTCCTCTCTGGGGTGTCAATGGCTATGGCGCAGCCGCGCTTGTCCTGTGTCTGCTCCGTGGGTTTCCATGCCTTCACTCTAATTAAAAAAAATAATAAACAGGCAGGAGAGATGCATAAAGGGAAGATGAGCCAGGGCATAGCGTGGCAGTAAGAAGTGGATTGAAATGCAGGTGTGTGCAGAGGGGGACGATGCCGGAGCATCCTCGGGCAGGTGACGGCAGGGCTGCTCCCCCGTCGCTGCAGGTTATCATCCGAGCCCGCCGCAGGGCTGCCTGGTCCCCTAATAGCTCCTGATACAAATTCCTGCTTTCTTTTTAAGCAGGTAGTGAGATTGTTTTTTTCTTCCTTCAGAGATTGGCTGCGTTTGATCTTGCTCAGATCAGAAGCTGTTCCTGCCGAGGGTCAGAGATCCGAATGTAGCTCAGCCTCTGAAATGAGGTGATGAAATTAACTCGGGTGGGTAAAATCTCAGCACAAAGTGATGCAGCGATGCACCTCATCTACTGGGAACTCTTTACAGAGCTCTTGGAAGTTAGCACGAATTAGTTTGCTTAAAAGGACCTGGTGCATGTAGTTACATTTAACACTGTGCTGTCACTCGCACCCAAGAAATGAATCTTTAAACACCGCAAACGCCGAGCGGTGAGGTTTTTGGCGTTCCTCCTGTCCTCTGACATGCCCAGAGGGGTGAGCATCACGCCAGCTCTGCCATTCCTGCGGATTGTCACCGTGTCCTGGGCTGATGCCAGGTCACCTTTGTCACTGGGGTTCTTGGGTTCACAGGGTGAATCCCTGTGCCCTGGAGCAATGAGGTGCTGGTTTAACGCCTCTCGTTGGGGTTTTGCCGCTTGTCTGGGCCAGCTTTGGCCAACCCATGCTCCTTCTCCTTTATTGCATTTCTCCAATGCCCTTCCCTCGGAACAAAGAGCTGCCCTGTGGATTCATTTTCCCCTACAGAATGGCACCCACATACACGCTGGCAGCTCTCTGGGGTGTCGGGAGCTTTCCCGGGTGTGGGAGTTACACGGCAGCTGGAAGGATGACCAGCGGTGGGAGGTAAAGCCGGGCACCGAGAAGGATCCGTGCACTGCGTAGCTGCCTGCGCGTGGTTTCTCGGACCGCTGCGGATGAATGACAGCATGCGGAGGGCTGGAGCGGTAATTTCATGCGAGATGCAATGACGGATCGCTGGAGCAGTGGGGGAGAAGTTTGTGTGTTAGGATGGAGGTTTGGGGGGATAAAGGTGGTGCTGGCAAAGTGGGGGGAGGCTGAGAAGGGAGATGAAGTGGGGCAGCACCTGCAGGGATGCTCCGGAGCCGTGGCTGGGAGCGTTGCAGAGGAGGTGCCCTGGGTCCCGAGGGAGCGCTGAAGGCGTGCTGGGTCTCTGTCAGGCTGGGTTGTTGCTGGTGTGATGTTTGAGCTGGGGTGGGGGTATCGGCGCCCCTTGGCTCGGTGGCTGATGCTCTCTTTGGAAATGAGGCGGAGGAGGGATGCGGCGGGGCTGATGCCAGCGCAGGGCAGGCTGGCACGCTCCGGCGTCCTCCTGACTCCAAACTTCAGATGGATCCCAGCAATAATCGTGTGTCTGAGAGCAAGTGGCAGTCAGTCATGCTGAATTAAACAACCTTTTATGAAAGCTCCTGTGCACGCTTGGATAAATGAAGGCGCCTAATAGACAGTGAGTCATGACACTCTATTTATCTTCCGTGCTGAAAGCCGGAGCAGATGCAGGGACCTCTTTCATCTGCCAGAAGCACTGGAAAATGAATTTGTTCTGTACGGGGGGCTGGAGGGGTGAGATCATGCCAGCAGGCTGGGGCTGCTGCAACGTGCAGATGGGTGTCACGGGTGTCCCGCTGCTGTCCCTGTGGGGTGGATGGCACCAGGCTCTGCTCGGGTACCCGCAGCCTGGGCAGCCTGTGCTCTCTGCTCGAGCAGACTGAGCTTTTGCTAGCAGGAAATAATGCTTTTTTTTTTTTTTTAAACACCCGTATTTTGACCATAGTTGGGCAACTGTGAGGCGTTCCTTATCCAGTAGCTTTGTTCTCTGCGTGCAGACTTCCCAGGAGCTGGGTTTTCCTTGCTTTTGGGGACTCATCCCTTAAAAGAGAACCTTTTCCCCCCGGTAGTTTTATTTCCAGCTCCTCTGGCACCGTCAGACGTGATCAGAGCAGAGGCAGGCGAACTGGGCCCCCCGCTCCCCTCGCTGCCTGCGGCACTCGCTGCCTCTCCCCGTACCTGTCTGCGCAGGGATGGCAGTTATCCCATAAGAGGTGCTGTGCTTAATTACTGACAGTAATTACAACCTCTTACGGAGGTGTTCGATGCGAGCGGCGTGCCCGTGCGGCGGCAGGGAGCAGATGCTCGCTAACACCCATCTGCTCTTCAGTATCGCGGCCCTTCTGTGCTCCCTGAAATTCCTCCTGCAGCACCAAGAGGACGAGGAAAATTAGGATGGGGAGAAGTTCAGGAGGAGGACAAGTCCCCATCGCCCGGGCTCGGTCACCGGTACGCGCTCTGGGATGGGCTCTCGGTGCCTGGGAGAGCAGTGGGGCTGATGGTTTCAGAGCCAGGTGCTGCCTTGAAAAGAAACAGAAAAAGAAGAAGAAAAAAGCTCAGGGTGGTGTCCTCGGCAGGCAGAGCCGTCGCTGCACCGTGGAGCGATGCGTGGGTGCTGCTGAGACTCTGCGTGTCTGGCTCTGCTTCCCGAGGGCTCTGGCTGCTGGTTTGGGTGCAGTTTGTCTTCTGGGGCTTCCTCACGGTCAAAAAATGAAGGAAAACGAGCGGCTGGGGAGAAGGGGCTGGTGCACACCGGTCCGTGTGCCGGGGGACGGTGCAGACGA
>NW_010130803.1:13193-35873 GCF_000699245.1 Pterocles gutturalis | reverse complement strand
AACTTGTACTGGTACCTGGAGTTGTTCTGCTTCCTTGCAACTACCTCCTCACAAGATCTGTGTGTGAGTTAAGTTTTATCTGAGCTTTTTAATAGCCTCATACCAGCAAAACACAGGCAAAGGGATCGTTTGCTCACCTAGTTTTCTTGGAATGTCAGGAATGCAGTCTTCCATTGTACAGTCAAATGTCTATGTGGTCATGTAGTGTGAAAGAAAAATCCATTTTGCTGTGAGCAGAGGCCCAAATTTTAATAACTGCAAAGCATTAAAATTGACATTTGGGAGTGGATGAATACTTTTATGTGATGCTGAACTACTTTGAATTTTTTTTAAAAAATATTTGGAATGATCATTTGCAGGGAAAGTCTTAGATAATACGGCAAGTTGTAAATAATGTAAGTTTATTAGTAGGGCTGCCTCAGTTAAATAAAACTGTACATATCTATGTTGTATAGATGTGACAGAAAGGACAACCCTAAGGGAAATATGGAAAACTGTAACTGTCTTCTTACCATCACTTAGGTGGTTCAGTCATAATCTTGTCTAGATTTTTATTCTTAAATATGTAAATTCTGTTTCTCTCTGCTTTAATAAATGTATTTGATGGTTACTTACATTAGATTGTTGTTGCATTAGATTGTTATTTAGAGATAAACTTGGTAATAGGGGATAAATCGATGTGTGAATCCAGGAGCAGAATGATAAAAAATTCTAAATAGGTGAATCACAATCTTTTCCACATCCTCCTTCTTAAACACAAGTAAGCTCATGTAAAATGTAGCAGGTTTCAATGTCAGAATCTGTCTCAGATGCTGTAAAGCCGTGTTAAAAGGATGAAAATTATTAAATCTTCTACACAAAGTATTGTAATAATGCCAGAGAGGTAAAATGGATTTTTGTTCTTCTGCTAGAACTTGTTCTTCCTGTTTTCTCTGATATACCTAAATAAAATTTTACTGAGAATGGCAAACCAGTTAAAGGCAGTGAAAATTCTGTGGTAAATTCTGATGTTTTGATATAAATCTGTATTTGACTGAAGGGAAACATCTGAGACTCTATCTGATGAGAAAGACAAATCATGGTAAGTTCTTCCTAGGAGAATCACTGAAGCATATTAGAGAGGCTTTTAAGCCAGCTGGTCCACAGGATTAGAGCAAAAAAGAATAACATTAAAAAAAATATAGAAAAACATATGGCCTCTTTGAAACAAAGTGAAGATCTAAAAGGCTATGGGGGAATTAATATAAAGGATAAGGAGACTCTGACTATAGGTCACATATGACCTACTTGGGAAAAACCCGTCAAAACAGTACTGTCTGACTGCGATGTACTAATGTAAGTTTGAAGATGTGTATTCCTGTTACACAATGGAAAGTTTGCTTGGTGCAAAGGAGAGATTGTAAAAAGAATTTGGAAATCTAATAAGAAATAAAAGAAGACAGAGAACAGAGGGGCAGACTGAAAGACAGCACTCAAGAACTCCAGAACTAATGCTATGAGGAGAAGATTAATTTAACTCTTCTATGTGTTGATGAGAAAGTAGTGTTTAGAAAGTGGATCTTTTTGCCCATGTACAGCATTTCTGAGTTGAAATGAAAACCCTTTTAAGATCAGTAGCAAAAAAATTGAAAAACCTTGTGCTATGACTAAGGAAGGTCATGAATAAAAAAATTACAGGTACATTTCAGGGGGTGGAGGAAAATCCTTAAGCTTGAGAGAATTAAAAGAGCTTGATCAGTTTTGTTTAATGAGCATAAGATTCAGAAACATCACGATAGCATTAAAAAAAAATCTTTAAAAATCCAGCAGCCAAAATCTACGCAAAATATTTTACTATTGTTTTTTATACTGTGAACCACAATTGTACTTAGTTTTGTTTTACATTTCAGACACTTTCATTAAATTGTTCTCCTGAATTTTTCAAAATGACAAAGGCTTTTGTGAGATAAGTAAACAATTTCCCTGCCAGGTCTAATTACGGTGTATGAGTACTTTCATCAGCAGAAAGCACTAAATCTTTTATTAATGAAACAGAGAAAAGTGTAACAAGAATCAAGGGCTGCAAACTGAAGCTAGACAATTTCAAATACATGAGAAAACACAGATTTTTAACAGTGAGGATAATTAACTGCTGAAATAAACAACCAGCAGAAGCAGGAGTTTTTCTATCACATTTTTTAAAATTATAATTGAGTGCCCAATTCAGACTGCCCCCTTTGGTTTCCAAACCTGTAAAGATGCCTGCCTCATACACCGTTTCAGAACACCCGATTGATTGTCCTTTTTATAATGAACGTAATGGCAGAAATACTACATCTCTGGATATGATCTGATGGACTTGACACAAGCAAGTATGATATTTAGCATGAATATGTAGCATGCTGCATGACTTAGTTGAATAACGCAGTACTGATGTGAAGGTTCATTTCCCTATACTAAGCTACTTGGATGCAATCAGCAGAAAACACAGAGGTGATTATGAACAAGTTAATAAAAAGAGAGTAAAACATGAAAAGGAAGAAATAATCACAGTTTGCTGTCTGTCTGGTTCTCTTCTGCCTACAGGAGTGGGTAGGCATCATATTAGAGAGAGTTTTAAGAAATTTAAAGAATTTCTCTAGTTGCTTTTCAGATGTAAACATGTTCTTTCTTTAAAATTATGGAGGAAAAGTGGGAAGGGGTTATCTTGAGCCTCCAAGCCTCTATGCAAATATTTCCTTAAATACATAATTTAGTAAAACAATGGGTAAAAAATGTTTCTAATCAAACCCTCAGATTCTAAATGGCTATTTGCTGTATAGCTGAATAATACCAATTCTCTTTAGGCAGTCATATAGTCCAACTCAGTCAACAACTACAACCAGAAGTAAAATAAAAATTAGAACAGATGTAATTTTTAGTATGCTTGAAAAGGCAGAAACTATTAGCTTTAAATCATTAAATGAAGGGAAAAACTTATAGAGTTAATTTAGAAACCTGCGGATGCCAGGAGAGATTGCCATCTCTTCTGTCTTACCATCTGGGATCTATTACAATTCCTTTAAAGACTCCATTTCCATTAAACTGCAGGTGTGGATTGAAATTTGTAAAACAAGTACATCAGAAGTGGGAGGGCACAGTGTGCTACAACCCACCTGGCATTCAGAGCAGAAAGCTGGTTACAGCTAGCCAGCAGAAAAGGCTTAAAGACCACTTTCAGCACATAGGGGCCTAAGTCTATTCAAGTGACAGTCATGATCTTGTCCTTGGTAAAGGTCTATAATCCCCTAAGAGGAATTTATAATTTTTCAAAAGCTATCCATGCCTATATTTTTAATGGAATAGTAGCCACGGTAGTCTCTTTTCCCCATGCTTAGAGTGCCTGTTTAGGATGCAGTGTAGAAGAGCTCAAGCCCCTCTCGTGTCTGAAGGGATTTAAACCCACCATCACTTCTTCTCTAATGAAAATACCATAAATTGTTGTAAAATGGGTTAGGCTGGTGTGATGAAGAGGTGACCTCAACACTTACTATTAAGCCATGCCGAAAATACAAAGACAAAAACAATGTCACTATTTAATGGGACTGAAACGAGCATCTGGTGCAAAATTTCAGTAGGCATACTACTGAAAAACAGATGACATACATTTTGAAAAACTTACTTATCTCTTTCTTATACCTTAATAGAAACAATGAGCACACTGATTTATTTTACAAAATAGCAGTAATAGCATATTAGCTATCTTGCCTAAGGTTCTAACTTTAATTTCTAATAAAATAATATGCAGTATACTAAAATATGTCAATGTCTGAAGTGTAAGCAGTTGCTCAATCACTATTACAGAGTTGGAGTGCACTGGGTTCCTAAACAACTCACAAAAAAAACCAACTTCAAAAATATCACATTTAAACCTGAAGTAACATGCATGTATTTGTGTATTTTTCAGGTTTGGTACTTGAATAATGGTAGTAATGAACAAGCAGTTCTTCCCTAACCTAAAATTATCTTTAAAAGAGATCTATTTACAGAACAAACAAACAAAGGAAGAATTCTACTTCCTTTTGTACACATTTCCATGAAAATATATAGTATGTTCTGACACTTTAAAAATTTTTGTTATTATAAATGAGCATCTAAGGTTTTTTTCTTGTAATCTTCCTCTTTTCATAGGTACCACAGGCAGCTAACCATAGGCAGGGCAACCATTAAAAATTATGTTACCAATACAGGGAACAAGGGTTAGAGACAATAAGGAAGTTAAGGGACTTTGACATATATAATGCCAAGTGCTGGAGACCCTGAAAGTTAGACATCCGACTTAAGAAGTGAAATTCATAAACCTGAATTAAGAACCTAATCATGAGGTTCATTGACATTTTCCTCTAGTGGCAATAGCTGTAAGAACTTTCTGCTCCCTCTTCTCTCCCAGTTATTTATTCTTAGCCTATGCAGCAGTATGCTGTTTTCTCCGTCTCTTCTTATGCAGCTGTATGCAGAGAATATTGTAAATGGGTTGACTGGATTTTAAAAAGTGAGCTTAACAACAGCAACAACAATAAAGGGGAACTCTTTTTTTTTTTTTTTTCAGAGTTTTCACTTATAATGTAACCCCACAAACCTTACCTCATCTGACTAGACAGTGAACTATGGTGTCAGGATGCATGGCATATTACTTCCTGAGCTGCCAGAGAAAACACGTTTCTGAATCCACACTGAGAAGTGTATTTAAAAGAGATGGAGCTACGAAGGTGTGGTCCTGTAGTCATCTGTGTTATGACATTTTGTAATAATTTTGTACTACGTATATTGCTGGATCACAAAGCACTGCAGATCAGCTTGGAGCATAGGACTGTATTTCTGTCCGAGTAATCAGAGCAGATGATGTGAATTTTATGCTGACTTTATACTTTTAACCAAGGTTTATGCTTGCTGTAAGTCAGTAGATGACACCTGAAGCGACATAAAAACAGAGTGGTACAGACAGGTGATATTTTATCTAGCATAAGGCCAACAAAGAAAAATGTTTTTCCCTTCAAAAGCTTATAAACCTGCTTGGTGAAACAGTCATGTGGCTGAAGCCTTTTGATCCAGTAGTAGGTACTCTAAAACCATATTTACTATCGTATCAAAACACAGCATGAAATGGCTTAAGTCAGCGCTTAGCTCAGCCAGTCCGAAGTGTTTAAAAGGAATCTAGTTGACTCTTACACACATAGCAAGCTAAGTCTGCCCTTTGACTGTGAAGAAGTTTTTTACTGTTTTCTTTATAAAAATATCCACTGATGAAATGCTGTTTCTCTGCTTTGCGTATGAGCCAAGCTGTTAAATTGTTTGATCAGAAACTTGAAATTGTGTGCTCCAGTTTATCGTTGCGTTTAAGTACTAAAACTCTTCAGCTGAATGTTTCCTACTGCCCTAACCAAGATGCTACTGAAGATTCCCAGCGGACTGTTTTGGAGTGGAACAACATTAATTCAACCAGAGAGGAAAGCAGATGAGATAATGTGCATCCATTGCCTGAAGATTAAAGAGTTCCCAGGGGCCATTTGAGAGTTCTTGTCCTTGCTCCTGACAGACTTTGTGACTCTTATTCCAGTAATTTTTAGAAGCATAAGGCAATCTCTGGTTTCTGACTTTTCCTTTTCTGCAGTGTGTGAACTGCTAGTATACTGGTATTTCTGTGCAGGAATCAGGAACTCATACTATGCCTGTTCTCTCCAGAAAAACAAAACAAAAAACCAAAACAAAACAAAGCAGAACAAACTAAACCAAAAAAACAACCAACCAGCAAACAATCAAGCAAACAAAAAGCACAAAACCAAACAAAAAACACAAAACCAAACCTAAATTAAACTAAACAAAGAAACCCAACAACCTAATACTTTTTTTAAATTATTATTGGGGTGGTCCCTGCAAGGACGAGATCTACCACAAGGCACACAGAAACAAAAAATGGCCTATTCTTAGTACAGACAAAATTGCTTTCCCAAGTCATATTCAGTGTTCCTTTGGACACAGTGAGGCAGGATACAACCCTACCTGCTTTCTTTTCCTGTATAATCCCTTTCATAAAACTGCTGACTGTTATTTTTGCTAGAGCCAGAGGTGACTCCTTCCAGACCTCATTAGTGCCATTCGTAGGTTGGACAGGGATAATCAATAGCAATACATAGCACTTATTGCTCACACAGATAGCACAAAGATAACCCTTTTCTTCAAAAGGTGATTTGTGACTGCCTAGAGTCATTATCTTAGACAGCCCACCAGGGTATTTGCAATATGATATGAAAGTTCTTTATTGGCAGGATAATAAAAACTTTATTCTACCTGAAGTACTTACCTGATCTCCACTACAGCAGTACACAGGTCTCTCTCGAACTTACAAAATGTTTACCTACCCAGCTTTCTGGGGCAAGGAAACACAATTAGCTGAATTTACAGCTGGGGAATGCATATGCATCTCTGTTCCTACTAGAGTGAAATCTATAGCTCTGAGTTAAGTATCTAGGCTCCCTGCTGTGATAGTTAGGTGCTTAAAAATAAATTAAAATATTAATTTTGCACCTTTCATCGTAGACAAGAAGACATGCAGGAGGAGGATGGGTCAGACAGGTCATGGATATTTGACATTAGCATTAGCATGAACCCCAGTGACATGATATTCCTAATAAAATAATTTTCATTCAGAACGTAACTGGATGAGTAAGTATTTTGTTTTAGAATAGAAGTAGTTGGTGTCCTTAACTATTAATTCAGTGATCTGAATACTCACACAGTTTAAAGGAAAACTGTTTTTCTGTGTAGTAACTTTAGCGGTGCTATTCAGCATCTGAGAATGGCCTTTGTAACAATCTACTGGAGAAGACTAGAAATAGCCATTGGAAAACTCTGAAACGAGGGTCTAGGATTTAGGAACATTGTATAGCCCTAAACTGATCATGTGTCTCATAACTCACCTCTCCATATTCTCTCTTTTAGTTAAAGGGGATTAAGTGATTTAGGAAGTCACTTTAGAACAAGTACAGGGTACTAACATGGGCAGTTACCATGTTGTAGCTTCTAGATGACAACTGTTCTGCTAGCCCAACTCAATTGCTTTTGACCCTATGTCCATACTCACATCTTTTTGAAACAGAAGTTCAGCTTACTCTTTGAGGAGGAACAGGTAATGGTCCTTCAGTGAAAAATTTACCAGATAGCTAGAAGACTGTCCCAGGGAGTAGACTAAGGAAATATTGCTGAGAAAGCTGAGTTGAGATTCAACTCCCGTTATTTAATTTCTGGACCAGGTCTTCCAGTAAATTTAAGCAAGGATATTCCCATTCCTGTAGATTTCAAATGGACTTTGATGTTAGCTGTTCAGAATGGGACAGTTTTTACCTTGATTTCCATGTCTTCCTGCTTCCTTCAGCCACCCTAATTTCTTTGGTTTCTTTATTGTATTGCGAATCTTTGTAATGTTCCAACTTTACATTAATGCAGATGTGAAGAGGACATTCAATTTATACTTCTGAGGATGTTCCACATATTTAAGTAGTACTTTTGATGGAGTTAAGAATGTTTTACTAGCTCTCATACAGCCAAGTCACATGATACAGGACCCAAATTTTCCAGTCTGAAGAAAAGCCATTAGCAGCATGATAAGTTAATATGCATATAGTTCCCTAATTATCTGCTTGTTTTACTTTAAAAACAAATTGGATATAAGAAAGGGCAAAATGTATCAGGTTATCTGCAATTTCATATAATATCTACAGTTGTTTACCTACATGGGTGACTTACTAGCCACTTCAGGAGGAGCAACATCAGGCATGGGATGTTTATTACATTTTCATATACTTTTAAAAAGTCTTCTGAAATGAAGTAAATTTGTTTCTTATCCAATAATTTACTGACTAAATCTTCTTGCAAGCAGCATGTTCTGACTGCTTTTTCTGACAGAGAAATGTCCTTTCAGGGCATGTTCACACGAAAGATTGCATGGTCACGTCCTGTGCTAGTTTTCATATACTGCTGAATTTATTGCACAATGTTTAAGTTTTGTAAACTAAACAAACACTCTGGGTAAAAGTGGTCTTTAACTAATTCTCTTGTTTAGTTTTGGGGTTTTTTTACAGTTTTACAGTGGAAAAATGGTAACTTAACCCTGTCAACATAAAAACATCAGGTTGTGGTTCTTGTGACATCCATGCTCCAGATGAGCTTTCCTTAATGTTTTTTAGGAAACATTTAGAACAATACCAAGAGGACAGGTGATCTTCCCTTTAAGAAAAAAAGATTCACTATTTAAGACATAAAACTATAACTGTTTAGAGTGCCCTAAGTCATGTACAAAGGCTAAGGACCAGTAAATTCCATGTCATAAGGATTTCTTTATATTTGAAGATAATTTGACTTATAGTGTAGTGCCCTATATACTTTCGTTCAGTGTTTAATTTAATTCCAAAGGAAGCTATAATTGTATTTTCTGACTAGTTTTCTAATTCTAAAATGTAATAGTCCACAATTTTTTTCAAGGTCTGTTATCAACCTCAGAGTTCCTGTATGACACTGTGTTTATAAGCTGCATGTGAAGGCACATTTGTGTTCACATATGTGCATGAAATAGATAGATAAGTGAATAAGTTTTAGGTTCTGTTCTCAATATTACTTCTATGTGCAATGAAGAAGAATGAAATAGCATAATTTAGTATTTTCTTGATGTCAATAATTAATGTTTATTGTAATCATAGTTTATTGATACTAATTTTATTGATAAATGTATTTATTGATGCCAATAAAAGGAAAGTAAGTATAATCTAACCATACAGAGAAGATGGTATTGGAAACATGTAATACCTGGAAATACTCTTCACGGGTAGAAAAATGTGGACACTATTAAATACTGAATCAGCAAAAAATATTTACTGTGAGACATTTTCATTCATTCTAATCATGATGTTGATGTAAGTAATTAATTTAGCACTCCTGATGTTGATAAATCACCTTGTTGCCCAGCCATCATCCTTTTAAGTGCCTATGGGTTGCTTGCTGGTTGGGCAGGATTCCACTATAGAATAAGGCTTTACAATGTTTTTAGAAAAGTTCTAAGGAAGTTTGGGTGCCTAAGAAATGTGAACATAGACACTTTTTTATCTGTCACAAAATGTTTTCACAAAATGTTTACACAAAATTCTGGTAAAAAATCAATCTGGAATTTGATTACATTAGCAAGCTGAAAAAACAGTGGCAGCGATGAGTCTTGAACTTTATACAGACATTTCCCAGAGTCTGAGCTTTTCCCACTACTTGAGTTTCATAGAGCAGAGCCACCTCCTAAAAGCAGGTGCTTTTGATATTTCTTTCAAATGAAAACCAAACAGCATTTGCTGGTGAAGTAGAACGGTAGGTGGAGCTGACATTAATGAGCTTTTTTTCCCACACAGCAGCTGAAGAGTAACTTTCTATTTTAGCTCACGGAAATAATGCCTTAATATCTGTATTCACCTTATTGAATTCAAATCCAGTAACTCAAAAGTACTTTAGCCACCAGCTTTGACTCTACTCTGAAAGAAGGAACAGGACATTCTTTGTACTTTATTTGGAATTGGTCCAAACCAATTTCAAAGAATGGCTTACTTTTTGGTTCAGGGTTCAATGTTGCTTATACATTTTACCTTATAAAAGCACTAATAAAATATTAAAAATGTATGATGAACTGGAACCCATTAGTCCTTAGATGAACATACTGAACAACCATTAGACAAGAGAGCCAGGTTTATATACATCATCTCTGGTTCCCATTAATACTTTATTGTATACAAAGAAGAATATATACATATATATATTTTTTTTATGTTGACTTAATAGTACTGTCATCTTAGAATAAGACATTTGGAGATGTGGAACATAAAGATTTGAACTCCTATCCAAGAGAAACTGAGATCAGGTTTCTCATCTGATTGCAGGGCTGTGGTAAAAAAAAAAAAAGAAACTTCCATATTTTTCCTTTGAAAAGGCAGGTTCATCCACAGGGAAAAATATCTGCTTATCCTTCAAGAAAGAAAGATAAATGTTTAGTTTAAAAGAGTCTGTCAGAACTTTTGACACAGCCAAGTTACTCTCTATTGTCAAGACCAAGGTATTTATATATGTAGCAGCAGTACTTCTGGAACTTAAGCAACTGCAGTGTAAAACTGTAAGAACTTATTCACCTATCATATCTCTAGCCATCTACATGAAGACTTCTAATATAGTTTGAAATTCTTTGTTATCTTGAAATCAAGCAACTTAAATCTGAGTGACCATATGCAGCTGTCTATTGTTTCACTGCATGTCTGAGTTTTTACTGATGCTCTCTTCCAACCCTTCTCTTGGGTCTGTTTGCTTGGATACCTTTAACCAGGTAGAAGGATACTCTGCAAGTAGGATATATATATAGCCCCAAAGTATAAAGCAATTATGTATTGGTTAACACAAATTAGTATAAACAAGATCTAATAAGCTATGTTACCACACTCTGACATGATGCTCAATGAGCTTTCACTGGCTGGACAGGCACCAGTGAGGAGGGAAGGGTCAGTGGCCTCAGCTCCTGGGAGCCACTCTCAGGGGTGCGGAGGTGACACCCTCCTCCTGTTGACAGCTTCAGTGGTTTGATCCCAACCCAGTAATTCCTGACTGCCCAGCCCAGTGAGCCACCCCAGCCACTGCCAGTTGATAGCAAAAAGTAATAAGGCTAGGAAACAGCAGGCAAAGTCTACAAGTTGTACTTGGTAGCCGCACATAACTCTTAAACAAAATACTACCTAACACATATAAACACAGCATAGGTCATCCAAGTGATTCTGTTGGGAGTGGTAGTATGTCCCAAGCTCAGAAGTGACTTATTGATAAGGCATGGATTGCACGGCAATCAAAACTAAGTAATCAGACAGCAATTCCAGTGCCAGACATTCAGGACAAAAGGGAAATAGAAAGAGGACAAAACATGTTTGTGATGAGGCACTACCACTATGGCTCTTTGTTTGTAGATGTGTGATTAATGTAACTTTTTGCTCCTCTGGCTTTTTCCTCATGAGCTTTTCCTGGAGAGAAATGTTATTGCAGCAGTGTCATTGCTCTAAGTGGTGAGAGATCATCACTCTGTGTGTCCAGTACTGTTTGTGAAGCCATATGTCACATGTGAGGATACAAAAATGAATCTCTCATGGCCTTGCAAGCTATTTGTTAACAGACTGGATCAGCTCCCAGCTGAAATGCTCTCAAACTGTGTTTTCTAAAGTGGAATGCGAAGAAGTCCTAGTACATCCATTAAAGCAGTCCTCACCCTCATCCCCCATTGTTTATGCAAGCCTTTTTTTTCTTCCAGTGTTCACAGTCCACTTCAAAGATAGACAGATCGACTGAGGATGAGGGTGCTCCTCAAAATCCCCTGCAAGGAAAGTATAGCTGCAGTCTGAAAAACGTCTTTTTTTCACACCTAATTTGTGTGGTGGTCTATTTCCACACTGACGTATAAACCACTTAGAATCAGTGTATTTCTATCTTCGAAACTTTTTCATTTAATGGGGAATAATTCATTTCATTCTAGACAGCCACACCAAATGGAAGCAAACTACCCAACATTCTTGCTGCTAAGTTTTTCATCTTGGTGTATTGATTTTAAAGCTTGTGCAGATTTCTCCCAAATTAACCTTTTATTTTCTTGAGCTATATAAATAAATAATGTGAAGGAAAGCAAGTGCAACTGAAGAGATAAAAATAAACAGCACTACTTTGGGATCCTGAAAAAAAACCACTCTGAGCTTTCTTCAAGGAAAAACACTTCTATGTCTCTCATCTCATTTTGCTGCTAGATGTGTCAGTGTTACTGATTCCAATAATATTAACCTGATCAAAATTTAACAAAGATAAACAGAGAAATCACATAGATAAACTAAAAATATGTGCTCTAGTCTGCTGGAAATCTTTTATTTTGACATATTTGTCTGATATTCCTTAAAATGCTCATTTCAAATGCAAAATAGATAAAGAATTTATGATCAAAAACTCTAAAGTTTTCCTCCTGTGTCTTCTGATATACCCTTAAAGAACTGATTAGCAACACTTTATCTTGAAACAGCCACTGGAACGTAAACAGTCTACTCAGTAATGTGTCCAGGTGGTGCTGCAAAATCTATCTATCAAAGAAATAGGGATAACAGTCAGAAATGTTTTATGGCATGCCTTCTAGAAAAAAAATTGTCAAATACTCTGGCAAAATTAGTCTAACCTCTTAGATTTAACTCAGTGGTCAGTCCAAAGTTTCTGCCATTTCTTATAGAACTCTAAGGTCCCTTATCTTGCCTTTTCCCATAAAAGTCACAGTGTCAGCTGTCAGCATCCTTTTTCTCTTTCTTTGAAGTAAGTTTTGTTGCAGGGCACTATGGTGCCTGACCTGAGATGGCCTGTGTTGCCCCGTAAAGACATGGCTTAGTAGAGAAGTGGGTAGGCAGTTTAATAGCTGTCAGAGTATCAGCAGAAGATACTGGACTGTTTGAAAGGCAAGCTCCCTCCCATACCATCCAACCTTGTTTTTCTTCACAAAGATACGGAGAAAAGCTGCAACCTGGGAGGGCAGTGAGAGAAGAACATTTGAAAGCTTGAAGTATTTGGTGATAATTTTGAGAGGGATCAAGAGTTCAAGAAGAAAGTGAAGGCAGAAAAAAACCTTGGATTTACTTGACTGGCCAAGAATCTCTCACATTTTATTATTTTTGTTCTCTAAACTACCTCATTTTTTCCCATTTGTTTTTATCGTCTGTCAGTTCTGTCTTGTTCTTACAATTACTCTCCTATAGAGTCTGCAGCACTTTGCAGAATAAAGTTGGATACATGTTATTTTACCTTTTGGCTAATGTTCTGAAAACTTTTTTTGCTTCTGGCTCCACTTCAGGTCTTAGAAACCCCATTTCCATTCTCATTTTTGGGGTCATTTCCAACTTGCAATCACACTTCTGTTTACATGGTTATACTCTTTGAGTGGGATCATGACTCCTAGTGTTTGAGAACCCCTATTCCAGGAACTAGTGCAACATAAAGGGTAAGTAATAATGATCTGAAAAAAGGGAATGAGAAAAACATAATTGAGAAAAGCAAAGTCATAACAGAAAAGAGAGAAGAATATGACCAAGTGAACAGAAAATGCAAGGAAGACAAACAAATAAGAAAAATTAGATAAAAATTATATGGAGGAGGTCAAGCAACGTTTTTAAGAAAGCTCTTTGAAAATGTGTCTCATAATGTAAAATCCTTTTTAATTAGCTTTCAAAACAAAGAATTGTGTATCAGCATCCATTAATACGAAACTTCTTTAGTATTATTCACATAGAAGTAAACTGCATTACCTTGAACGAGTTTGATTCTTGCTCTGGAAATTGTTTTGTTCCATAAGTAAAATACCTGTAATCCATCTTAATTCTATATTACACCACTATTAAAAGCAAATATTTTGTGTTTCATTCATTCTTTATTAACTGACACATACTTTATCAACATGTTTGCAGTACGTTTCTGATTCTGATCAAAGTCTAAAATCCCCCCCAAACACGAGCCCCTACTGAACGCCTCCTCCTTCAATTACTGTTAAATTATAACTATAAATGAAAACAAACAGTTTTAGTGTGCAGAGTCAATGAAAATATCACATTAATGCAAAAAAATACTTCCAATGCAAAAGATTACTTTCAGGTATGTTAAGACTGAATTTGGTAGTAAAAATCACGTTAGAATGATCATGGAAAAGAATCCCACACATTAATGATTTCTGTTATTACAAGATTTAACTGACTTTTTAACAACACACATACTGTTTCAAACTGGTAGATGGTGGCTGTATAACAGAAAGTAATAATAAATAATAAAAAACCTGATCCCTTGCTCCTATCAATTCTGGTGACACAATCAATAATAACTGAAAGTAAGAGAGCTTTAAAATATTGCCTATGCAGTAAGACACTGTTTCACTCCAGCAAAATGCAAGCTCTTCCTGAAAAGGAAGAATCTTTAATTTCCTCAGATATCCTGAAAGAAAAAGGCCCTCAGCTTTTAATCTGCAGCCTGTAAAAAAGAATGCTGGCTCCTTTGTCTTGTTCATATGCATTTCATGATGGACAGCGTGTTAATTCTAAAATACGATGTTCAGTATCTTAGATTGACTTTCTCTCAGAACCTGAATGTTCACGGACTGTGAAAGAGACAAGAAAGAACCCACCGATGGTGTATAGCAGAATTCCAAAATGAACTGTAGAGAATGTTCTCCTGGCAGTACTAAATAATTCTCCAAAAGCGTGTGTGGGTGAGATTTTAAACCTCTGTTTTTTGCGGAGGTACAGCTAGCTGAGGCATTAGAAGGAAATGCTAACTGAAGGAAATCTTGCAACATCTTCCAAAGCTAGTTGAGCTTGTGCAATCCCATGAAGTAGCCCTACGCGTTATTTAAGGAAGGCACAAGCAATACAGGAGGGGAGTAAAAGGTGATACAATGAATAAAACTACCGTTCCTGCAAGCAGTTACAAGGAAGTGTTATTCCATGCTCTGCTAATTCTATCAACAGCTACCAGCCAGCTCGTAAGGAAGGGAAGTCTGCCTGCCCCTGTTGTGCACTGATCTGCAAAGCTGGATCCTAAATGCTAAGACTATTAGACAGGAAGCAAAAGGCCAACAAATTTTGTTTATGATGGAAAAAGCTGGTCCAATATACATTCTACTTCAGTTAGCAAAGCAACAGAGATAATGATAAAAGCCCTGTCCAGTCTGTAAATGAGACTTCTCAGATTAAGGGGTGAAAAATATCTTGTCCAAGCCATGGATTATAATTAAAAATTCTAGTCAAAGTATTGCAATAAGTATGATTTACAACATAATGTGCAGCTCCCTCCACACTCAGGTATTCAGATACTAAGTAATTAGTTCTCCTGGCAATCCTTTGAAGCAGACAAACAGCTCCATGGTACACATAGGGAAACTGGGGGACACAGAAATAGGGTATGATCAGCTAGACACAAGGGACTGAGGCTTTGTAGTTTAAGAAGTTACCGATTCCCTCATCTCAGCAGAGATAATTTCCTTCAAGCACATTCCTCATCCATTGCAAGTCATACAGTTTAGCTTTAAGTCTGAAGAAGCTAAGATGGCAAACTGCTGAACGTGGTGGACTATTCCCAATACCAATGACAACATCTTAACTGCAGGAAAATAGTTTCCTTTTGAGGGACTCTAAACTCCTGAAATAGTTCTAACCTGATCCTTTAAATTTGTTGTATATAACCGATATCAGATCTTGGTGGTAAAAATAAGAATTAATTACTGCTATCCTTCCATTATTAGACAATTTAAACCACAAATGTAGTTTTAGAAATATAAATGTAAATTTAAATATGAAAAAAATATATACACACACATACATAACCTGAATACAAACCAAGCCAAATCAACTAAGAGCAAAAGTTGTTCAATTGTGTGCAAATCATACACTAGTAAAGTTTCCAGAAAAGCTGGGAAATTGCTAGTTATGTAAGGGTATGGAGTATGCAGCAAGAAATTAAAAATGGCACATAATTTCTATCACGTGGAGTGTATCTACATATTTATAAAAAAGGGCACTGTGCCTTGCAGCCTAGATAGTACAAAGCCAACTGTTTAATTTGGACTTGAGGACTGCTGATTTAAAACTAAGAATGTGTTAAAGTACTTTCCTCTCTACAGCTGAAATACAATGTCTCTTGTTATTTCAACCCAGAAATGCAAAATCTCAGAGGTTAATAATCTCTTCTGTCATTTTGTTATACCTTTCAAAACAAGCTCCCAGGCTGGTTCAGTGGCTAAACAGAGCAATGGCACTTTGGGTATTACTTCGGGAAGTGGTGCTAATACACAAAATTACACGTACCTATGTTATGATCAGAATCTGCACTGACCTGCATAACACCTCATGATTGCGTTACTGATGCCTGTTCTCCTGCAGCTGATTTATTTTGGAATAAGCATAAAGAGAATCTTGGCATTTCTTGGTGTTTTGCCTAAGACAGAGCGTATTACTCATCTGTTCTAAGAATATTCTCATTCAGAATAACCCCAAATACATTCTTGATAATATGTCGTCTGATTCAGCTGAGCAGAAGAAATCTGCCACATTTAACCTACATTTGATTACACTTCAACTACAAGTGAAGTGAAACTTAGGTATTCTTTATCCAACCCACAGGGGTAATTTAAGTCTCAACAGATGCTAGTAGGTGACTTTGAGAACATGAGGAACTAGTACTCTACATCTGAAGAAATAATGACTAATTTTCCATAACAGCTTTAAATATAAAGAAATATTAGGTTAAATTTACAGTTTTGATCCATATAACAAGACACTTGCAAGTAATTTATTTGAAGATACAAATTATATATTGTGATGTGTGTAAATATACATTTTTAGTTATCTATTAAAAATAAAACCAACCAAAAAAGCAAAACCAAAAAATCTGCAGTTATTTGCACCAAGTAAAAATTGCATTAGCAAGTGCAGAATATGCAATCTATTTTTTTCTGTATATAGATATAGACTTTGTCACTAGAATATTTGAGTGCTTTATACTAACAAATGAATATCTTCTAATATTTTTTTTCTTTGATGAAAGAAAGAAATTTAAGAATTTCTACGTCTAACTGTGGAAAAAATCACGTTGAATAAACTTGACTATCAAGAAATGCAAAGAACGGATCCTCAAGAATCTTGCTGAGTCAGAAGCTAAATTATCTAATGACAGAAAATTTATCTGTAATAAAGCCCATTTACTTTAGATACTTCTGTGATCTATCACATTTTATCTGAGCACCTCACAAAACTTAATCACTTTGATGTCCACTCAGATTTGAGATACTCCAGTGAGAAGGGCATACCAATGTAAGCACACCAGTGGGGCTGTACTTTCCAATGTCCAGAGTCGTTGCTGCTGGACTGATTTCCATATTTGTCGATAGTCCCCACTATCAAATGGCAACCACACATTTAACTTTGCACTAGTGACTTTACCACCCATTAAGAGAAAAAAAAAATAAATTCTGTCCATGTATAACTGCCTTTGATACATTTTCTACTGACAAAGTCTTGTGATGTCTTGCTCTCTATCTGTAAGCTTCTCTCTGTAAGAAATACCACTAAAATGCTTTTTTGGTATTTAAATTAATACTACGTATGAGGTTTGGTGACCCACTGATGTGTTTTGCTCTCTGCTTGATGGACAAATGTTACCTAAGGAAGACAGTGCAATTTCTTTACTCCAGTGTTGCTTTGTATCAACACTGTTTCATTATATAAAATTATTTGAAGGGAGTGTCAATGTCCTGATGCCTAGACAGATACCATTTCTGCTTTTACATAATTTTCTGCTATGAATAGGTGAAAGAATCATTAAACTAAAAATTTGCCAAAAGACATCCAACACAATCCAGACACTGGAAGATATAAACAGTTTTATGGAGTAATTACAGATTCTCCAACTTCTGGAACAGGAGGCTCTGATACTCTTTTCACTTATGCTGATGTATTTAAGAAACAGTTTAACTTTAAAGGAATTTAATTAAGCAAGAATAAAAAGAGAAGATACTCTGGCACAAGTTTTCCTGTTCCTTCTCTAGCCTATATACTTTCCCTCAACTTTAAGACAGTAATGTAGCCTACAATGTATTGATTCCTAAGACCTAAGGCTATCTGGAAAACAAAACTTTTATTTCTTGACTGATTTTGAAGTTTATTTTCCTTCCACCTCAGAAAAAAGTGGAGTTCTTTTGCAGTTTTCCAAAGGAAGACAAAGAGAGTGTCAAATGGATATGCATACAGCAGCTCAGCAGACATGATATTCTAAGATAATAAGGAGCTTTTCTCTGAAAACTCTTCTTTCGAAGCAAGCAGTATGTATTAATATCACATCTGTCGAATAAGTCTTTGTCTCTTCATGAACTTTTTTACTCTGGACCTGTAGCTGGTTTTGATTCATTGCCATTTGCTAGCACACATTTGTCAAAGAGGTCTCAGTGAGGTTTTAAACTCTTCAAACTTCCCTCACAGTCAAAAGAATTTAATCACATTACAAAAGCCTTTAAATAAGTATAAGTTTGCCCCTCATATATCTATATATCACTATAGAATGTGGAGAATTATTACTATATTTACATATTATTATATCAGATTTATATTTGCAGGAGTTTTTTTCTGCATATAAATCCTTGGAGCTTTAGTTGCATTTCACTCTGGTTTCTTCTACAGATATATGTGTTGGTTGTTTTGAAATATTTTGCTGCAGCAAAATAACTCTTTTACCTCAGTTCATGAGTGAGATTCTATCAGTTATCTTAAAAGACCTGGAAACTAATTTCATAGTGGAAATGCACACTATTCAGAAATGTCTCCTTCACAAAAGCTTTATAGCTAAGCACATCTACAAGAGCTATCCCTTTCGCTGGGAGCCAGTGTAATGCCAGCACGAAGTGTTTACCTGTGCTTCTCCAGCTCTTACACAAACAGCTTTGTGCAGGCTGCATGTTGCTTCAGGACAGAAAGAGAAAATTCAGAAGACATGTAGCCACTGTGTATTAATTTGATCATTCCAGAATTACAGCAATCAAAGACAAAAAATGTTTAAAAACATGCTGAGTTCATTTTAGAATACCAGTATTTAGAGCTGAGCAGTTGAGTTCAATGAAGTCGACACCTTAGCAAATTTTTGTAAAGCTTCTTTTATGGTTGCACAAGATAAGATCTCCACACAGGGAGGAAGGTAAAGTATATCACAACTAACAGTGACTCCACACTACTTATTAAATAAGCTATCCACATGTAAAAATACAAGTTTCTAAATGTCATTTAAGAGATATAGAATATGATACAGTGCACTGATTCATTTTTAAAGATTTGCTTGTATTTATAAGCAATTAAGTGATATGAATTTTTTTTTTTTTTGTCTGAATGACCACATTGGCTTTGCTATGAATGCCTTCAAAATTTACTAAGAGGCAAAACATCATTTAATGTATAGAGATCTCCTTTTCGAGTCTCATCTACCATCTGCTGTAGCAAGACCAGAAAAGTCAGAACACAAGGGAAACAGAAAGGGAACTATTCTTTCAATGTTTCTGTTACACTTTTTAGTTCATGCTTAAGTGAAAGTGCCACTGGGCTCCAATGAGATGCTACTATCCATTTTGGTAGGGAAAAAACCCAACATATTGCCATTTTAAAGATGGATGAATGCCTAAACTGGAAGCCTGATATGTCTAGCCCTTGTGTTAGCGAAAATGATGGCCTAACGATAGTCCCACCCCCACCCTGAATCATATCACCTGAATAGTACATGTTGTGGCTCCTGGACTCAGGCTGCAGGTTCTTAAACACTCTAATAGACATACAGCTTTTAAAACTTGAACTTGAGAGGCATGAAGTGGGAGAAAAAAAAAAAAAGTTTAAACCAGCTAGGCTATAGTCCTGTTTAGGGTAAATTCAGTGATTCAGTGAGAGTAAAATGTCTAGAAAAGCCACCAGTCAAACCTGTAATTGTAATTATGAAACAGTAAGATTAGAGAGAGAAAAAAAAAAGAAGAAAAAAAAAGAAGGGAACGTGTGCACTTGCATGATTATATGAATCTAATTAAAAATCGCCCAGAAAAATGAATGCTTATTTTTTAATATGCTCCTGCTTATGCATCTTTATTCATATTTAGACAACTAAAAAACAACCAAATTGCCCCACCTAAACTCTTTGTTCCACAGCCAACTTTGAACCAAATGCTACTGTCAGAAAATGCTTTAAAAATCCTAAATACTCTTTTACTGATGTCCATACGTTTATCATCTAACTTAGACACAGAGGCTTAGAGTCTGAACTACATTTTGACTAAAGGATGAACATAATGTCTGGAGGGAGAGAACGGGTGTTGGCATCTTTATTTAAAGGGCAAAATTTATATATTATATCAAACCGACATAGTAACTGATCCCTTGAAGTATACATTTTTAAATAAAGTGTTAGGATGCCTCTCAAAACTTCCATCTAGAATGCCTTCTGGGAAAATACGGAAACATAACAGTACTGAAGCAATTCTACTGAATCAAAAAAAATCTGGAATAGCGCAGAAGCGAAAGGGTGACAAAATCAAAGCAAAAAAACCTACTGATATACTCATGGTAATTTTTATTTGTTTTGGAAGTAAATGTGTAATTTAGGATATTTTTAAACTTTATAAGAGAGCAAACAAGATCTCTCTGTTCCACTGATTTAGAAACAAACAAACAAAAATAAATAACAAAAAAAACCCCGAAACAGCCAAAAAAACCTGCAAGGACTTAAAGAAGAATCCTGGCATTAAAAACAGAGATTTATTAAATACGTAATTATTGTTTCCCAATTTTCAGCTGTAGAAATGACAATTTAAATATGTTCTGTTGTGGTGGGTTGACCCTGGCTGGAGGACAGGGGAGAGAAAATGCAAGAGGTTTGTGGGTTGAGATAAGGACAGGGAGATCACTCAGCAATTACCGTCATGGGCAAAACAGACTCAACTTTGGTAAATTGATTTAATTTATTGCCAAACAAATCAGAACAGGGTAATGAGAAATAAAAACTAAAGCTTAAAACACCTTCCCCCCACCCCTCCCTTCTTCCTGGGCTCAGCTTCACTCCTGACTTCTCTGCCTCCTCCCCTGAGCAGGTGCTTGCACACATATCATGCACACATAGTGCTATCTCTCTGGAATAAGCTGTGGGAGATATCACTTTTATATTTCACTTCAAATGAACTGAAGTTTTCTGAAAGAGTGAATGATTAATACAACAGAAATCTCCTTTTCTTCATGCTATGATCCAATAGATGATTTTCTTCTTTTATTATTTGGAATTCCAGTGGACGTCACTGGCATAAGTACCTGAAAGAGCTCCACTTGGTCAACACCTTTAAAAATTCTAATTTTATAATGGCAAAACTCCCTAAACAAATATTTATCATGTGTGGTCATTGGGAACACAAAATAACAAATAGCAAAAAACCCCTTTTCATTTCATCAAATTTGTCTAAGTTATTTTAACAGAACACCACCTTCGGCATTATAACTTCTTGTCATCATAAAGGACAAGGGCTCATAACTTAATTGTGAAATCATATCTGCGCGAGGAACTTTTTTTCTGATGTAAACCTGGAGTTAGAACTCAGCCTTGAAAATGCCTACACACAAAAGCAATTTTATTCTACTGTTCATACTTCTGAACTAGGTATGACTGATCATGCTTACATATTTTTTTTTCCCGAGTGAAATTTTTTTAGAATCACAGTATCTTGGGGAGAAGGGTGAAAAGTAAATTAAACTCTGGTAACTAATTTTGTTACTGGCACAAGTTATATATTTCAGTAAAAAATTTCCTCAGGTACAAATTGAAGAAACAAAACAGAACTAGACGAAAAAAAAACAGGTGCAAGTTTTACGAAGGTTAATACTTAGGTATTTTAAATAAATGACCTACCTGTTATTCCTAAGCCTTTGAGCTTGTCTCAGGCAGCATCTGACCCCCAGAGTGATCACATGAATGACCCTGTCCTACTAAATTTTGAGCACTACCACTGCAACTATAACCAAGCAGCATTTTTAATACCCTCTAACAAATCAGCATGCTGGGAGGCTACCTGAAAGCAGTAACAATGATGGGGAAATTAGAAGCGGAAAAAATTTCCATATTTCTAGAATGAAACACTGAGAATAATTACAAAAGTGTTTTTAATTTCTGATTGTGTCAGTGTTCACTCTTTTTACTGTTACACATTTGCTAAGGGGTGAAATGAGACCATCGGTTTTACCTTATTGAGAATTCGTCTTTCACGGATGGAAGGTGGAGTTCTTTTATCTTTTACTTTGTATAAAATTGTATTTCTTTATGAATAATTTTACCAGCTTGTCATAGTTGATCTTTTTTTCTTTTAATGTAGACCTCAACAATGTAGATCCTAAATTGTATTGCATCACATACAATTAATGTTTCAAAGATGTGAAATGCCTTGACTTGTAATAGTATGTTACTTATTAAATGACATTTTGTGAATATTCTTAGCATAGCTATGATTAGGAAAATATACTTTACAACATCACTATGCCCAATATAAACCCATAAAATAGTCCAAGGAAAGCCAGAATTACTACTCTCTTTTGCTCATCCTCTTTGTTCCTTAGTAATGCAGAAGATTCCTGCTTTTTTAACAAGTTAACATGCCAGCTATATTACCTTCTGTAAATACAGTAGAAAAAAGGAGAAGAAAAACAGTTAATGTGTATGAATGTGTAAGAGGAAGGAATGATAATACCAAAACTGTGAATTCAAATTGACTGCATACTTACATCCAGTGACAGGGAGGAAACGGCCAGAAAGCCTAACCTCTTAACCTCTGCTGCTTGGAGATTAACGTGAAACAAGGGCTACATCTCTGTAGATCTGTGGACATCTGCTCTCTGCATACCCTATTAGTCTCCCTCTCTCTCTGAAAGGATGGCTGGCTCTGTGGCTACACTGTTGTGGTTTCCAGTCCATATGAAATGTAACAGCAGTCAAGAGTTCAAAATAATCTCATTTGACTGTGGCATTCTGACTGTGTTGCATTGCCATGACACAGGAACTGCAGGCACAACAAAATGTTTGAAATCCTGAATACAT
>NW_010130803.1:0-13162 GCF_000699245.1 Pterocles gutturalis | reverse complement strand
CAGGATAGTCCTGGGTGTTACGTCAGCTGAGATATCCCTGAAAGGGTGAGGGGGGGAAGCATTAGTTTACCATTTTAAAATCATCAATAAAAACTGAATGCTGCAAGAAGAGAAAAATAAAAAACAAGATTGGTTGACGTGTCTGCCAAAAATAGCTACAATGTGGAACTATTCCAGAATAAATAAACAATGCATTGCATTGTATTATCCAGGAAAAAAGCCCGGGCATGTAGTACTGAAACTGAATTTTAAATCAGTTTGTCAGTGTTATCCAATGTGAATAGTTAAGACAATTCCCTGAAATGATTTTTACTTTTGGTTGATTTAAAGTCCTGAACTGACATTTCAAGTATTTAATGTGTTCTGGATTTTAAACACAAATAGTACCACAGATGCTAACATGTCAGTTAGACATGTGTTTAGGTGTTTTATTGGATCAAAACCTCATGTTCTGTGGCTTAGGTGAGAAATTTCACCAGCTTCCTTTGAAGCATGTTCAACAATGTGATTCAGTGACAGACCTTGCTGCTGTAAGACCTATCAAAACAAACCTCTCTTTTTGAATTACCCTGAAGAAAAGTTTTTTTCTGTTTGTCTAGGTGTTCTGTTGCTCACTGCACAGCTATGCTTCCCAGGGTACATTTAGCATCTTGACCTTTTCATAAGGATCTTTTTAAGAATGCAAAGTTTCAAATTGAATTTTTGTTCATATAGGGTCTCTGCTTCAAGTGCTGGTTTGTGTATTGGAATCCTTCAGACCCTCATCTCTGAGGAGTATTCACAGAAGCAAATGCTGGCCTCTTAAGGCTAATTTCCCTGGATTTCTTCTTTAAGCAAGGGAAAAAGATATATTTTCCAGAGGACAATTCACAGGGGTTGATTTAGACACCCCCCTCTGAATCACTCTTCCAAGGACCTATCCTCACCCGTGATTACTGAGGAAGCCAAGGGAGATTAGCCTCATGAGGCCAGTTAACGTTTATGATTACTCTGTAGCCTTATATTTTATCTATATATTATGAATCACAGCTAAGCTGGTGTTGCCAGGTGATAAGATTTGGACCATTAGTTCAGAAGACAGTAAAATACTTCTTCTTCGGAGCACTTTCTTTGTACCATTCTATGAATGACTGCTAAAAAAACAAATACACATTTCCTTTATTAAAATATATATATATCGTGTTACAGTTTACTCTGAAACTATAGTAACACACATTCTATGTCATAGATTTGCAGTTCTGCATGCCAACACAGAGTATGCTAATAATAGAAATCTACCAAAACTGTGCAATTTTTAATTATGGCCACAAGCATGAAAGCCGTAGTCTATTTTATTATTCAAAAGGCATGAAGATTTAGAGCAGAGTCAAAAACTCCAATTGGTTTACCACCTTCAGGATGTGAGAAGAAAAAGTTTATAACAATGAAAGTAAAATTGTGGGTCTGGAATAAACAGTACTGTAGAGGGAGCATATTCTGTTATTTTAAACTTACAAACCTTATCAAAATTATACATATACTATAAATGTAGTATTTTCCCTAAGCTTCATCTTTTAACAAGGGTGAAAAAAATAACTCAGTTCAAAGACACAATTCACAGTTGTTAAACCAGACACCTTTTCTGAAAAAACTGATTCCTGAAGAAGCCCATGAATGGTAATTAAACATGTATTATACAAGTAGCATTTTCTGTTTTCAGGCTGTTTCATACAGATCCAGTGAAAAAGACAAACATGCACATACTTTTGAATCTCTGTAATATGTACAAAGTATAATTGATATGCAGAATAATCTACTCCAATCGGTTAGAAAAATCTGCAATGGAAAATTCCCTCCTCATGTGTGTAAGAGCCTGATTCAACAGCACAGTTCTAATGTCAAGGTGCAGAGCAACTGTGTGATTTTTTACAGACTTTTTTGTCCTATCCTGTAGTGACAGCTCTTCACTTTGAAACAAAACCAAACAGAACAAATCACAACAAATAAAACCACAACAAACACAACGCTTTCTTCCTCAGTCTCTGTACACCTCATTACAGTTAACAGTGTGAATTCATTGCCCAAAGACATACTAAGCTTTATCTACCTAAGTTTAAGCACCATTATTAACTTGGTCATGGGATCTTACATTCCAGCGTGGGCCAGAAAAGTGATTAGGAATCTTTAGCACTGCACTTGCACTAAATTTTGTATGACCATGGGTATATTACAGGTTTCCAAATGAAGTAGTCTTACATGAAGCTAAAAAATATTCTGTCCTTAAAACTACATGTGCTGAGAACTTCACAGCACTTGGTGAATACAAGAAATCTGCATTCAACTAGAATACCTGCATTTCATGACATTTGTTTAACCAAAGTCTATAAATTTTATTAAAAAAATTTTCTTTACTACAAAAGTAAATGAATGGCCCCACTAAAAGCCTGTCAACCTACAGAACTAATGGAAGGAAAAAAAAAATAAAATAAAAAAAAAAAACCAAACAAGCAAACAAGTCCCCCTTTGGTGCTTACAGATTCTTGGAAACTATTATTTTTCATGCCATGACCCTGATAGACTATTTTATTTTCAGATGTTGTGCTGTAGCAATAAGCTACAAATGTGAAAAGTATTTCTCCTATTTGGATACCTGCAGGTTTGATTCAGATAGCTATTGACATGAGTCAGACAATGCTGTCAGCCAGGGTCATGCTGCCCAGTCAGCTGATATCTTTCTTACCCTTGTAGACTCAAGAAATAAGAACCAGGACAGACCATATTGTATGGTGGTGGAAATAATTTCTAATGGACTGTAGTTAAAAGAAGTTGCAGAAATACATACATCATTGACCACTAGAAATATATATCTTTTTTTTTTCCAGAGAACAAACAGTGTCCTTTAATAAGAAAGGCCACATTCACCTTGGTCTCCCTGTATTCCATACATCACACTGCTGCAATATTAATTCGATATTACTAAATATCAGCAAGTTGAAAAATGGTGTCTGAAAATGACAAGAAAAAAAAGTATTCTTACCTGCAGGAATGATCAAATGTCATAGCTCATCCTTTGCATATGAGATGTTCATGAAAAGCAAGATTGTTTATTATTTCTTATTTCTTATTTTTATGCAAAACAAGTCCAAAAAAAAAAATCACATTCTGTACAAATTGAACTAATTTAAGCAAACTGGCTAGGATTACACTTGAAAAGCATCCAGCTAAATTATTTGCATTGCCACATTGATTAATGTCCAACATCTGTGCCAAGCAGGCTGTAAAACTGTCTTTTGTTCAAGTCCAGTTGATATGCTGATGTTCAGGAGAAAATAGGTGCCATCTTATTTCCTGAATAATAGCTTTATCCATGGTTGCTTGAATTGGAGTTTATTTCCCCACAGACTCTAGAAGTTGATGATAATGTTGTATATTACAATTCTGCATGGAACTTCAAAAGTGGGAGTAGCAAAAACATTTATTCTTCAACATGATCTGATAGCTTGACCTTTATTTAAGATGAAATTTACATGAATGATCTTAGCATTTTGGGATTTCACTTTATCCCCACAGCTTCTCTGCATGTTTTAAAATCTGACTAATTCATTCTCTCTTTCAAGTTATTTAGTCACAGCTTGAAACTCTACAGGAAAATTGATTTACTTAAACATAAGCAAAAGGTAAACAAATTATTTGAAGGAATTATAATTTTAAATCACAAACTATAGAGATTGTGGAAAAATTCAATGGTTTGTAGATGTAACTCAGCAAGTTTCACAACAGTGTTTTAAATTCCAGAAGTTTGTCAAAGATTTAAAACTAAATGAAATAGAATTTATAATTATCACTACAATTGACATTTCCTTCTAAACACTAATATCCTTTTGCAATTAATAAAAGTGTAATATTAGAATACCTTTTAAATTATCAGATGTATTGTTTGGTAAATGATTAATAATTTCATATTAAATTACCAGTACTTCAGAAATATAGACATTCCACCTGTGCATACAAAGAAGAGGTTTGACTGTAAGAGAAAATTTAATTAAAAATAAGAGAATGGTTTTGGTTTTAAGTCCTCTTTTGCAAATTCATACTGAATATTCTAGAATCTGCCAAGTACTTGTAGATCTTGTGTATTTGCAAATGAATCTTTGTTAATGAGAGAAACCTGCTGAGTCAGATCCTCTTCTCTTTGCATTTGGATTTCTGCAGAATTGAATCCTCACCCTGAAAATATTCTATGTCTAACAAAAGTGGTCACACTGATGTCAGTGAGACCATTCACTCAGAAAGCCAAGCCTGCGCAAAAATATCTCTAGATTCCAAGCTGTAAAAAGTCAAAATAAATCCCTCTCTAATTTGTCAGCATTTTGCCCAGCAGACCATCAAACATCCAGACAAAATATACAAAGTGTGATGCTGAAAAAACACAGAAAGGAGTGTTTGCAGAATGTTTAAATAAAATTAATTAATGAAATAAAAATACCTCTGAAGATCACACTTTTTTTCCTTTCTGCTAGACTGCACAGGAGCGAGACATTCTTAAAAATATAGTGTACTCTGAGTTATGCAGCTTCAACATCATATTACCAGTGTGTATAGAATAGCTTTGAGTAATAAAACTTAGAAATTATCTTCAAATGGTCTTCATAACACTTTATTTATCAAATTAATCCACTTCTCATCTTAAAAAAAAAAACTTGTCATTTTACTTGTAAAAGCACAACATTCCGTTCAACCCTACAACCCTTGTTTGCCTAAATTTGCATCAGTAATATACAAAAGGATTACCAAATATTTTATATGTTTGTGATTTTTATGAGACTCTGTGTTGCATTTAAAATTCAGTCAAACCTCAAGTTGGAATGTTAAACCAAACACAGGTATTAAAGGTATTTATTTTTAATGATAATTAAATATCTAACATTGCAGGATATCAGGGTCAGTAATAGCAGTAATAGCCGATACTGGAGCAGTTACACCTGTACAACTAATTGTTGTTGTTGTTTTGAATACTTCCAAGTATGCTATCAGCTCTGGACAGGTTCATCAGGTTGTTACACTCTTCTGTATCAATAACTGACCTGAGACCTCTGGCACCATCCCGTGCCTGTGTACTTACAATGCCTCTTATTTTATGTGCTGGCTCCTCCGCTACTGTCTTGAGATGGTACACTTTCACATACCTTCTTATTCTAGAGTCTTTGACCAAAGCAAACATTAGGTAGATTATATTTCACTTTTTCTACAGGACTACCCCAAAGCATCCAGGATAGGCATTTGTGTTACCTGACCAGTCCAAGATATATTTTAAGAAATACATGCAATATAATCAGCTGACTAAATTCACAGTTTTTGTTTCTTTTCTTCATGTCTTCACGTCTGCATGACTTGTTTAGTGAAATGTGACCATAAACTTCATGAGCTGTTGATTCTACTTAAAAATGTGTTCCAGTACCTCAAAGGTTAAGAAGACCTACAGATATTTGCTGCATAATTCTTGCTTTCTACAAGACAAAGCAACTTGAAGGTCAAATAGTTTCTGAATCTCATTTTATAGGACCACTATATACTGTATCTTAGAAAATATAATATTAGAAAAGAAAATCATAAATCTAGTACTACTCCCACTGAAATATGTAGACATTTATCCATCGACTCCAGTGGGAGTTCAATGAGTCTCTTAGTTTCTATTTAATTTTTCTGTCCTCCTCTTAGGTCAGGTCATCCTCCCTGTGTAATGAGAAACTGAAATACTTACAAAAGTGTAGGAGAGACACTACTGATATTGCGTAATTTAAATACCACAGTCCTCTAATTTTACACTGAAACTTAATATCAAATACTTCTTGAAGTAATTTTAACTCTTGTTTATTTGAAGACATTAAGTTGACTAAGCAAAGATTTTTTTTTTTTTGCTGCTTTTCTGTTTTGTAAAAATTCATTCTTTTTTATGGTTTCAAATGAGTTTAAAATTAGGGTACTTGCAATGTTTTCTGTTCACATAAATTATGCTAATTACAATACTTATGTAGAGAATGCACTGATTATCATTATCTTTAGTTCATTTCCACTGATTCTGATCTCAGGAATAGCATGGAAAGAAATACCTTTTCCATCTTTCCAAAAACCAAACTTTTTGTATTCTAGTTCTAGATCTGCAGCAGCAACCAGTGCAATTTGCTTCTGTTTGCACAACTACCTAAAAACAGGCTTTTACATTTTCCTCCAGTTATAAGCCAGAAAAGAGTCTGGGAGATGGCTGGAGACCAACTCCTGCTCCTGCACGCAGAACTAGTCACGGAGCAGCGGTTAGTACAGGCTCAAGCGGTGAGTTGGATGCAGCTGCCCTGTTAAGAAATACTAGAGTTTGACTCACTGTCTGCAAGTCGTGTTGTGCCATTGAATCTCACCATCAGTGACCATTACTTGACCCATTTTGTGTAATAATTCAAGTGTAACTTTTAGTACAACTTTTAAACAGGAGTCAAGAAATAACCCAAAGAGTGGGAACAAATTCCCAAAAGATGTCCCAACAAATACTTAAATCTTTTAAATATAGAAAGATGCCTCCAAGTCTAAAACCTGGTTCACCAAGTTTTCTGACAGAAGTTCTGAAGTAAGCTGTCTTGCTCACTGAAGATGCCATGTATTGTACAATCATAGAATCATAGAATGGTTTGGGTTGGAAAGGACCTTAAAGATCATCAAGTTCCAACCCCCTGCCATGGGCAAGGACACCCTCCACTAGCCCAGGTTGCTCAAAGCCTCATCCAGCCTGGCCTTGAACCCCTCCAGGGATGGGGCATCCACAGCTTCTCTGGGCAACCTGGGCCACTGCCTCACCGCCCGCACAGTGAAAAATTTCTTCCTAATGTCTAGTCTAAATTTACCCTCAACAGACACAACATCTTCAGACTGGGGTTTTTTAGCAGATTTAAGAATTTCAGGGATAAAGAAGCTGATTGTTTGGGCAAGATTCCAGAAATTCCTGGCAAATTCTGTGGGAAATTCTGCACTTTTGGTAGGATTCATTGTACTTCGGATCTGCAGTGTAATTGTCATCTTTCAGTGTTGATTCTGGGCTCCATTTATAGTAAGGAAAAGAGGGACACTTCATAGCATGACCCACCTGATGTCTAGATTTGGATGCATTGAATTGTACACTAGAAATTCTGCTTTTGTGTCCCTGGTTATAAATGGAACTTAAGTTATTAGCTCAGGTATCAGTATCTACATCAATTGCAACTTAAGCTTTTGAAGCTTAAAACCTACATTCTAAATTTTACATGGCTTTTTTTACTTGTTGACTTTGTTCCCCAAAGTTGACAAGAATTAAAAACATGGTCATGCACATACCATGTCTCTGATCATATCCGTGTACTTTGAGCTGTGAAAAGGTGAAAATACAAATTCATTTTTAAAATTTAAGAGAGTTTGTCATTTAAACTGAAATAATGTGCTTAGGAACTGAATTAGAATATTGGAATATTGGAACTTAACTGAAAATAAGAATGCACAAGTTATATCTTTCATATACTATTAAAACCAGAGCTGCTTAAAAAAAAAGCTACCACCTACTATGAAGAAAATTAACTCTATACCAGCCAAAACCAGCACAGAAGTATAAGCTGGGTTTTTTTTTCAGAGAAACAAGATTTAGTATTGGTGTTTGTATGACGATTTAGTTACAGCAGTGTCAACAAAATCAGCACTCCTGATGTTTGAATTATGGGTGCTTTTTCCACTGTATCAGTCATAACTCAGTGGTTTCAATTGTTTGGAGCAGCGTTTAAATTTTTCAGATAATTCTATTTTGCATTGCGTAGGTTATTTCATTTTTGAAAGATTTGTTTCTGAGAATTAAAGTTGCTTATAAAGCCAATATACATAAAGCACTGGTGCCAGTCCTTCCATTTTCTTGCAGAAGATTACTTGCTTTACAAGGCATAAGAAAAAGAGGAAACATTCCTTTGCATTACTTTTCTCTTAGCAATATGTGGAGTATCTCTCCAGAAGAATTATATTAACAGGCTCCAGAGAGCTCGTGGAGAGTCATTTCCTACTTCCCTTTGTAGCTCACTTTTTACACATAATGCAATTCATGTCTTTGGAGCCCACATTATCGCCTTTGTTTCTTTTTAATGAGATTAACATAAATGGGTTCATGCACGACTTGTCAATCTCCTGTCTCTTGTACATCATCCAAATAGAAGCTAAACCCTTGAATAAGTTTATATTTTAGTTGAAGTGGCAACATTATTGAGAATTTTGATTTTTATCTTTAATCCTCAGTAAATTACTGGTCTCTTTGGAAGACAAAACCGTCTGATAATCACCGTACAAGTCTCATTAGACCACTTCACTGTTTCCAGAAGATTGGACATTCACTGTTGCTTTCATTAATGAGCATCTTTGAAGTAGGCAAGTGTATGCCCCAATGTTCAGTTATGAGGAAAACAAAGCAAAAAGAATCCTTTTGCTCTTTCAAGTAATCCCCAGACAAGCTGGAGCCATGTTTTAAGATTCTGTTGAATGAGCCACAGCTGGGAAGGACTAACAGAGCAACACATCTTTGCAGGAAGAATAGAGAAAGGAAGATTCATAACTTCATTTTGGAAACAATAAAGTTTTGTATGTGTTTCCAGAATGAAATCTCTCAACCTTCTGCAGCTCACTGTCATCCTACAACATGGCTATAGGCTCAAGTATAGGCAATACTCACTTCACATGATTGTGTTTTCATTGCCCTATCTATGTCTGTTGGGCTGATTAGCAAACAACAAATTTAGTCCTTCACAGTCCCAGATCGTGTTTAAATACTGTTTGAATATTTACACAGCACTTCAAAATCCAGAAGAACAAAATGTATTTACATAGGAACATGCCAGTACAGTAGAACTATAGCAAAGACAATACAGTAAATACTGCCATTAATAATAACACATTAAAGTTAGTTGTTAGCTTTGCTTATGAATTCTTCCTATTAATTCGCTTTTCATGGGCAATATGTTTCATGAACAATATCTTATCTAAAAGTTATTGCCATATTTTGGCCTGTCATTTAATAGTTCTAACGCCAGGCTTGTTACACCGTATCATTCAGAGGTAAATCTAAAAATATCTTTCTCCAAAGCTCAATGTCTTTTTGAAGAATATAGCCTCTCCTTGATCATGTTTTCTAATAATGTTAATGGTATTCTACACCTAATAAGGATAATTTGAGGACACTAAATATTTCCATGCTGTATAGATAACAACCATATCTCAAAGTGCTTAATTTTAACTTTATTTACAAGGCAGCTCTGAACTTAAGGTAGTTTGATATTAAGATTCATTATTCAGCTACAGAGGGAAAAATACCAGCTCATGTGCTAGGCTATCTACAGAAATTATTAGCCAGCTTGATTATCATCACCTCCATCACAACCATCTTTCAGTCATGTTCTCAGTTTCATAAAACTGGGACAGATTTTTAGTTTAGGTAAATCAAAGTCTTTTTCAACATAACACATTTCTGATGAGAAAATAGAGGAGACAAAAGGGAATCCAAAAATATGGTAGTATCTCCTGTTGTTTTCAGTTCTCCCCAAACTGTTTCTAAGCTCACAACTTTGATTTTAGGTGCATGGATATTACTCCTGTTGAAATCAGTGAGTCAAATCTCTGCTGATGTAACTCATCAAAATCAATGGAATTAAACCAGAAAAAGAAAAGTGCCTAATAGAAGCCTCAGCATCTGTCTTGGAGCAGAATACCTATCTTCTAGTGAACCCATCACTGTTACATTTGTGTGGGAATTTGACCTGAAGGGTTATTTCAAGAATGTGTGTATGCATATGAGTTAAATTGCACTGATAATTTATTTTGTATTGAAATAAGTGATTCAGCAGGTACTGTGTACTTATTTTGCCAGGTAGAAATACATGAATATCAGACAGGAACACAGAAATCTGAGAAAATGTTTACAATCAATATCTTCATATAAGGGTCAAGACTAAGAGGGATCCATACTGTAGATGTGGATGTGTACTTTCCACAAAGGGACCTTCATTCTGATGAACTAGAGAGGGGACAGGATGAGGCTGTTGGTGCTGTTTGAGCACTGAGTGTCTCATCTGTGTTAACCTGTGTCCCCAGCCTGTGTGTAAGTGTACTGTGTGTATGGGTACGTGTGCCTATTGGGAACATGCTCAGTCTCACTACTGGCTGGACCTGGGGACATGGACCCATGACAGCCTGAGCTCTGTCAGCCTTCTGGATTCAGCAACTCCTGACACTTTTATTACTGATCTTGCACTATTTCTGTGTAAGCACCTGTAGCTCCCATAGACCAATCTTAAAGAATTAAGATTTATCCATTAGCCTTTGCAAGAATTGCTGCAACTTTGCATCTGAATACCAAGCACTTTTCAGATACCATAGGATATTTCTTCTTCAGAAACAGGCATAAAATATATCAAGAAAATTGCTTTTCATTAAATTAGTTTTCCTTAGCAGTTTTAAGTGGATCTCATAACTCTGAAAGTCCTGTAGTTACTTACATCAATACAATCTGAATGTGATGTGGATTATACAAGATGCTAGATCAGAATAGCAGCAGTCTACACTTACTTTTCACAGCACATGCAGAAAAATGGAAAACAGTATCTACGGGTTCATACCTTGTCCAATGATTACGAATCTTATTTACCATTTATGTTAATAACAGCAGGCCATTTATTTAGTTATTGTAGCATAATAGTTGTTACAAAAGAGACCTCTAGCAGCATCTGTAAATATTTATGCATCTAGCATGTACTTGGGTTTGATGTAAACAGATGTAACTCAAGCCAGCCATGGATATTTGCTGCTGAAATAACGTATTATTTCACTAGTGTTTCTAGATCTCTTGCAGTGAAAGGAGTTCTTCTGAAGATATATTAAATCAACATTAAATCATAAGTATTTTCAGTAATGAAGTGTATAGTGACTCCCTACATAAATTTTACAGTGTGGTGAACCAAGGTAGGCAGCAAAACACGGCTCCATTTGGGATGCCTCCAGCAGGTGCACGCAGCCAGGGAAGCATCCATGGGACCTGACTACAGAGGATTCTCTTGCACCCCTCCTGGGAAACCCACTTGCTCAATTACCTCTCTGAAATGTCTGTACACCAATCCACATAGCATGGGAGATAAACAGGAAGAATTAGAGATCTGTGTGGGGTCGCAGAGCCGTGATCTCATTGCAATTACAGAGACATGGTGGCATAGTTTGCGTGACTCGAGTGCTGTCATGGATAGCTATGTGGTTTTCAGGAAAGACAGGCCAGGAAGGCAAGGAAGTAGAGTTTCTCTTGATGTGAAAGAGCATCTGGAATGTTTCGAGCTCTGCACAGGGGTGGATGAAGAGTGAGTTGAGAGCTTATGGGTAAGGATTAAAGGGCAGGCTACTATGGCTGACACTGTTGTAGGTGTTTACAACAGACAACAGAGCAGAAAGAGGAAGTCCATGAGGCTTTCTACAGACAGCTGGAAGTAGCCTCATGATCACAGGCCCTCGTTCTTATGGGGAACTTCAAACACCCCAATATCTGCTGGAAACAAACACAGGCACAAACAGTCCAACAAGTTCTCGCAGAACATTGACGATAACTTTTTTATACAGATGATGGAGGAACCAACAAGGAGAGGTGTGCTGCTGGACTTTGTACTAACAAATAGAGAAGGACTGGTTGGAGAAGTTAAGGTTGAAGGCAGCCTTGGCTGCAATGACCATGAGATGGTGGAGTTTAGGATCCTGTGAGGAAGAAGCAGGGCAATAACTAGGATCAAAATCTTGGACTTCAGAAAAGCAAACTTTGTCCTCTTCAGGCTCCTACTTGGAGGAATCTCATGGGTTAGGGCCCTAGAAGGAAGAGGGATCCAAGTGAGCTGGTTAATATTCAAGGGTCACTTCCTCCAAGCTCAAGATTGGCGCATCCCTATGAGTAAGAAGTCTTTGCTTTGCAGGTAGGAGATCCTTGCAAAATTCAAAAAGAAGAAGGATGTATACAGAATATAGAGAAGAAGACAGGCCACTTGCAAGGAATATAGGAATGTTGTCAGAGTATGTAAGGATACGATGAGGAATGTTAAGGCCCATTTGGTATTAAATCAGGCTAGGAATGTCAAGGACAACAAGAAGGGTTTATTCAAATACATCAGTAGTAAAAGAAAGACTAGGGAAAATGTGGGTCTGCTGCTGAATGAGGTGGGTGCCTTAGTGATGAAGGATACAGAGAAGGCAGAGTTACTGAACGCCTTCATTGCTTCAGTCTTTACTGCTAAGGCCAGTCCTCAGGAATTACAGACACTGGAGACAAGAGAGAAAGTATGGAGAAAAGAAGACTTTCCCTTGGTCCAGGACGGTTGGGTTAGAGATCATTTAGGCAAACTTGACACCCACAGATCCATGGGTTCTGAGGGAATGCAACCATGAGTGCTGAGGGAGCTGGTGGATGTTATTGCTAGGCCACTCTCTGTCATCTTTGAAAGGTTGTGGAGGACAGGAGAGCTGCCTGAGGACTGGAAGAAAGTCAGTGTCACTCCCGTCTTCAAAAAGGGCAAGAAGGATGACTCAGGAAACTACATGCTGTCAGCCCCATCTCCATCCCTGGAAAGCTGATGGAACAGCTTATCCTGGATGTCACCTCTAATCATAAGAATCATAGAATCATAGAATCAGAGAATCATAGAATCATAGAATGGCCTGGGTTGAAAGGGACCTTAAAAATCATGAGTTTCAACCCCCTTGCTGTGGGCAGGGTTGCCAACCACTAGAGCAGGCTGCCCAGGGCTCCATCCAGCCTGGCCTTGAACGCCTCCAGGGATGGGGCATCCACAACTTCTCTGGGCAACCTCATCAGTGCCTCATCACCCTCTGTGTGAAAAATTTCCACCAAATTTCTAACCTAAATCTCCCCTCTCTTAGTTTAAAACCATTCCCCCTCATCCTGTCACTATCAACCCCTGTAGACAGTCGCTCCCCCTCCTGTTTATAGGCTCCCTTCAAGCACTGGAAGGCCACAATGAGGTCTCCCCGGAGCCTTCTCTTCTCCAAGCTGAACAAGCCCAGTTCCCTCTTTCTTCATAGGAGAGGTGCTCCAGCCCTCTGATCATCTTTGTAGCCGCCCTCTGGACTCGTTCCAAGAGCTCCACGT
>NW_010130802.1:371-8551 GCF_000699245.1 Pterocles gutturalis | reverse complement strand
TCACCACAACTCTCTGGCTTCTGTTCTCAGAATATTCAGTCTATTACACTAACATTGGTGAACCAGCTGAACTTGAGCCACATTATGCAAAAAAGGCATGCTTTTCCCCAAATCACAACATTCTAATTGTGTGCAACAAAGCCTAAGGAAAAAGATAAAGATTAGAAACACAGTGACACTCAGGAAACACTTCATAAACATGATAGGTTTTGTAAACTAAGTGTCAGTCACAGAAGAAAAGAATTGCTTTACCAAATCATTTACTGGGCCCGAGATCAGGAGTCTAAACTGAAAAGGGGTAGCAGAAAACTGTAGTGGGCAGTAGACCACCATTCTCTAAAAATTCCAACTGCTCTTCCTTAAGTAACAAGTTTCTGGAAGTGAATACTCAGTAAGAAGTCATTTACTATTAGAAATTTAGTCATGTTGATATACCGGAGGTTCAACATATTAGTGTCAAAGGATCAAAAAGTCAAGAGGCTTCACTGGGACTGCTTCCTGCATTCGTTGTTGCTAAGCCAGAACGCAGCAGCTGTTCAGGTCCATATACAGATTCCACAAAGAAGCACAGAGGTTCTTTGAAATATCTCAGTGCTACTCAACTTTGCTGGAGTCAAAGTCAAATGTTCCCTAACATTTAAAGTAACAAGTTATTATCTTGACAGTTTCTGGCTTCTTTGCAAATATTTTTATGTGGCCAACTATGGTGCTCTCTAAAACATACATGTATTTTAAATAAATATAAATAAAACTTTTTTGAAACTTAAACTATCTTAGTCTAACACACTAACGAGCTTATTGTGATATAATTGAGGTAAGCAATCTAATACATTATTTTCTATATTGTCATTGCACGTCTAAGATCAAAATACTTTATAAGAAGTTACTGTTTTAACTGTAAAGTTAGTTTCTTTTTTTTTTAATAAAAAAACTTAATTCAACTAAAATGGTCTTTCAGTCTTTACCCAATGTACTTTTGAATTTAGATTAATTTTCCCAATATTTACTCTGATAAGGGAAGACATAAACTATGTCAAGTGTATGACTACTGACTAGGATCGGTTTCAGTGAAGCATGGCATTTGGGCAACAGATTTCCTGTTCTGTGACCAATGCTGGATGTCTTATTCAGATCTTTATAGTATACTACCATAACAACAATAAAAATAAAAAACAAAATACCTGTTCTTGATAACATGTGTATCTCATAAAATCTTTAATTTAGAGGTACTGAAAACTGAGAGTCAAGTGCCCTCAACAGCTGGGACAAGGTACACTAATTTAGCTACTTTGTTTATACACACATGACATGTTCCAAGTTTTTAAGACTCTATAGATCTCTATTCAGCAGAGGAATTAATTTCGTTTTGCTGTACTAAGAACATGTAATATGACACAAACAAAAGCAGCAGTGAGCGGAGTAGATGTTGGAGATCATAAAAAATGTATTTCATCACACTTGTGACACTTGGATAATAGAATGAGTCATTTCATGGTAGCGCACAGTAAGTGCCTATACAGGTAGTTGGTAGGTATATACTGAAAATTTACACTGCATATTGATTAGAGTTCAAAACTGAGAATTAATGAAAATCTGAGGGAAGACCAGGACAGTATAGAAGCCTTTGCAATACACACACACACAAATATGGAATTGAATTTTTTCAGCAAAAAAAGAGTAAAGGAATAACCCTACAACCTTCAAATGACATGAATAGCTGAAGGCCTACCCATTGAAGAAAAAAACCAAACAAAAATATTAGAACTAGTTTTGGGAAGAAGAGAAAACTCTTCTTTTTTTTTTTTTTTTTTTTTTTTTTTATTCTGTTTTTGGAAAAAAGAAAAAACTTTTTTTTTTTTTTTTTTTTTTTTTTTTATCAGTTATCTTTATTTTGTTCTGCCTAGTGAAATATGTACCTTTGCAATATGGTCATATGTTTTATTTTCTTTCTTTATAAACAGTCTTGCTTATACATGAGAATGAAATAAATCAGAGAAAAAGGGACTTACTTTTCCCGCCGTGCACTTATTCAAATTGATGGGCTTACATAAGTTTCTCAAGAAACAATAATAAAGTTCATATGGATCTTGGGACCATTTTAGGGGAAGACGTGGTATATAGGTAGTAGTATATAAGAAACATAATCCATCACTCCCATTTTAACAATGCCAAATATATATGAAGCCATAAAGTCATGGCAATGCATCACAGCAGACCCTGCTCTGGAGAAGTCTGTGTTTATCATTGTATGTTAAAGACAGAGGCTCTGAGTTTTACCCTGCAGATTCAGATGCATTGCTTCACAACAACAATATCCTCTGGCTTGAAGAGAAAAAAGTGCTGTGCTTCTCACAGGGAAGGCACAGGTCCAATACAAAGCAGGGCATGGAAGCTAGTCACTAATAATGCTGAGAAGGCAGAGGTTCATAGGATCATAGGTTAGGGTTGGAAAGGACCTTAAATATCGTCAAGTTCCAACCCCCCTGCCATGGGCAGTTACACCTTCCATTAGATCAGGTTGCTCAAAGCCTCATCCAACCCAGCCTTGAACACTTCCAGGGATGGGGCATCCACAACTTCCCTGGGCAAACTGTTCTCACCACCTTCACAGTAAAGAATTTCCTAATATCTAGTCTAAATCTTCCCTCTTCCAGTTTAAATCCATTACCCCTTGTCCTGTCACTACACTCCCTGATAAAGAGTGCTTCCTCATCAACCCTGTAGGCCCCTTTAGGTACTGGAAGGCTGCTGTTAGGTCTCCTCGGAGCCTTCTCTTCTCCAGGCTGAACAATCCCAACTCTCTCAGCCTGTCCTCATATGGGAGGAGCTCCAGCCCTCTGACCATCTTCGAGGCTCTCCTCTGGACTCACTCCAACAGGTCCAGGTCTTTTTCATGTCGAAGGCCCCAGAGCTGGATGCAGTACGTCTTGTGGGGTCTCATGAGACCAGAGTAGAGGGGGAGAATCACCTCCCTTGACCTGTTGCTAATGCTTCTTTTGATGCAGTCTAGGGTACCGCTGGCTTTCTGGGCTGCAAGCAGACATTGCCAGCTCATGTCGAGCTTCTCATCCACCAACACACCCAAATTGTATTGCTCAGGGCTGCTCTCAAGCCATTCTCTGCCCAGCCTGTATTTGTCCATGGCATTGCCTTGACCCACATGAAGGACCTTGCACTTGGCCTTGTTGGACTTCATGAGGTTTGCACAAGTCCACCTCTCAAGCCTGTTGAGGTCCCTCTCGATGGCATCTCGTCCCTCCAGTGTGTTGACCACACCATACCGCTTGGTGTCATCAGCAAACTTCCTGAGGGTGCACTTGATCCCACTGTCTGTGTCTCCAACAAAGATGTTAAACAACACTGGTCCTGATACTGACCCCTGTGGAACACCACTTGTCATCTGTCTCCACTTGGACATTGAGTTGTTGACGACAACTCTTTGAGTGCAACCATCTAGCCAATTCCTTATTCACAGAGTGGTCCTTCCGTCGAATCAACATCTCTCCAATTTAGAGATGGATGTTGTGCGGGACAGTGTCAAATGCTGTGCACAAGTCCAGGTAGATGACGTCAGTTGCCCTTCCCTTATCCACTAGCACTGTGGCCCTGTCATAGAAGGCCACCAAATTCATCAGGCATTATTTTCTCTTGGTAAAGCCGTGTTGGCTGTCACCAATCACCTGCTTGTTTTCCATGTGCCTTAGCATAGATTCCAGGAGGATTTGCTCCATGATCTCACCAGGCGCAGAGGTGAGACTGACTGGCACAGAGGTGAGAGTTTCCCCGGTCTTCCTTATTTCCCTTTTTAAAAAAGGGGGTTATGTTTCCCCTTTTCCAGTCAGTAGAAACTTCACCAGAGTGCCACGACTTCTCAAATATGGTGGATAGTGGTTTGGCAACTTCATCTGACAGTTCCCTCGGGACCCGTGGATGTATCCCATCAGGTCCCATGGACTTGTGCACCTTCAGGTTCTTTACATGGCCTCGCACCTGATCTTCTCCCACAGCTGGCTGTTCTGCCTTTTCCCAGTCGCTGCCTTTGCCTCTGTAACTTGGGCAGTGTGGCTTGAGCTCTTGCCAGTGAAGACTGAGGTAAAGAACTCGTTAAGCATCTCAGCCTTCTCTGTATCCTGGGTTACCATGCCTCCTGGTTTCTTCCGGAAGGGGGCAACATTTTCCCTAGTCCTCCTTCTATCGCTGACATACCTATAGAAGTTCTTCCTGTTGCCCTTAACGTCCTTGGCCACATTTAATTATATCAGGGCTTTAGCTTTCCTAACCTGATTTCTGGCTTCATGGACAGTGTCTCTGTATTGTCTCCCAGCTACCTGTCCTTGCTTCCACCATCTGTATGCTTCCTTTTTTTTTGTTTGAGTTTGCCCAGGAGTTCCTTGTTCATCTGTGCAGGCCTCCTGGCATTTTTGCCTGCCTTCCTCTTTGTTGGGATGCATCACCTCTGAGCCTGGAGGAAGAGATCCTTGAATATTAGCCAGCTTTCTTGGGCCCCTCTTCCCTCCAGGGCTTTATCCCATGGGACTCTTCCAAGAAGGTCCCTGAAGAGGCCAAAGTCAGCTCTCCTGAAGTCCAAGGTAGTCAGTTTGCTGTGCGCATTCCTCACTGCCCTGAGGATCTTGAACTCCACCATCTCATGGTCGCTGCATCCCAGGCTGCCCTTAAGTTCTACATTCCCCACCAGCCCTTCCTGTTGGTAAGAACAAGGTCCAGCATAGACCCTCTCCTTTTTGACTCCTCTTTCACTTGGAGAAGGAAGTTGTCATCAACAGATTCCAGGAACTTCCTGGCCTGCCTATGTTGTGCTGTGTTCTTCTTCCAACAGATATCAGGGTGGCTGAAATCCCCCATGAGGACCCGGGCTTGTCAGCGTGAGGCTGCTCTTATCTGTCTATAGAGGACTTCATCCACTTGATCTTCCTGGGCGGGTTGCCTGTAGCAGACCCCCACTACAATGTCCCCTGTCCCTGCCCTCCCTTTGATCCTGACCCACAAGCTCTCTGTCAGCTCTTATCTAACCCCAGGAAGAGCTCCGTGCACTCCCGCTGGTCTTTGATATAGAGGGCAACACCCCCTCCTCGTCTTCCCTGCCTGTCCTTCCTAAAGAGCCTGTATCCCTGCATTCCAACACTCCAGTCATAGTGTCCATCCCACTACATTTCCATAGTGCCAATAAGATCATACCCCCACAGGCGCTCACACATCTCCAGCTCCTCTTGTTTATTTGCCATACTATGTGCATTCGTACAGAATCAATATGCCAGTAAATATTCCGATGGACTTAATGCGAAAGGGCAGTAACTTTATTTGACCTGTCTACCAAAAATAAGAGAGGAGAGCCTGCTTACAATTGTTGAAATATACTGTATTTGGCACTTCTGACAGATGTTGCCTAGAGTTCCTCAAAAATAAAAGCTCACCTCAAAATTATGACTGACCTGTGGTTGCTGGCAAGTTTAGCCATTTATGGGGAAAAAAACCAACCTGAATTATCGTAAGTCAGCACTTAAAAATAAACCTAGTGGACCACAAGAAAAATAATTTTCACTGACATGGAAGCTTAGATATTAGGACTCATGAACACGTGACTTTTCTCTTCAGTAGATTAACAAAAACAGTAATAAACTACATTTTAAATTTACTTCCTTATGCCTCTTTCACTTATACGTCTCAATGACAAGTAAAAAGATGTCACATATCCATGAAGCAGGGAAAAAAAAAAAAATTGTAAATCCCCCAGAGAGAGACAGAGTCAAATTGTTTCTACATTAGTATCACTCCTTTTGAAGGAGGTTTCCTACCGTGTATGATTCAGGGGAAAAAAAGCCCCATAACTATGACTCTGGAAATCAGCAGCAGGTCGAAGGAGGTGATTCTCCCCCTCTACTCTGCTCTCTTAAGACCCCACCTGGAGTACTGTGTTCAGCTGTGGGGACCCCAACATAAAAAAGACATGGACCTACTGCAAAGAGTCCAGAGGAGAGCCACGAAATTGGTCAGAAGGCTGAAGCACCTCCCCTACGAGGACAGGCTGAGAGAATTGGGGTTATTCAGCTTGGAGAAGAGAAGGCTCTGAGGAGACCTAATAGCAGCTTACCAGTACCTGAAGGGGGCTACAGGAGAGATGGGGAGGCACTCTTTATCAGGCAGTATAGTGAGAGGACAAGGCGTAATGGTTATAAGCTGAAATAGGGTAGATTTAGACTAGACATTAGGAAGAAATTTTTCACTGTAGGGTGGTGAGGCACTGGCACAGTTTGCCCAGGGAAGTTGTGGATGCCTCATCCCTGGAAGCGTTCAAGGTCAGATTGGATGAGGCTTTGAGCAACCTGATCTAGTGGAAGGTGTCCCTGCTTGTGGCAGGGTGTTTGGAACTTGATGATCTTTGAGGTTCTTTCTAACCCTAACCATTCTATGATTCTATGGTAATATCAGCTGTCCCCCATTTGCACGTGTGCACACACACATAAATATACAATATGTTCAGAGGCCAATCGTATGTCAATCATATACTGATTGGTAACAGCTCATGACATTGAAACATGATCACTAAATCTAGCTACCATACATCTATGACAATAAGCAGAATTAATGGTGACTTAAAAAAAAAAAAAAAAAAAAAGCAACATATTTATAAGGAGATCAAGAAAGCCATAAGTTTTACATCACCAAAACTAGATTTACTTTGCAAGAGTAAGCTATGGTTATAAATTTTTACCAATAAAAAAAAATAATGTATTTGACAATATAATGGCAGCTTATGCATTTATTGCAAGATAAAATTATTAGCAGCTTTCATCTAAAAACATTGCCCAACGATGGCATTCAAATAGAAAGTACCTGCACAAAAATCAAAATGAAAGTGAAATCATATTCCTTTCACTTTACTATGCTGACCAAGAGGTTGTGCAGGAAGAAATCACAAGGCGAGCTAACAGCAAGAAGAAAAACAGATGAGTGTTCATTTTTTCCTTATTAGCATTAAAAAATATATACAAACAAATCCTGGTCAGGTCTGCTTTTGAAGCTTAAACTCTCTGAAGATATATTGCCCACTTTGTGTAGGAGAACAGAAAGAAATTATTCAGCAGAATTTGTGATTACAGAAAATTCAAGAATCAGTAGCATTATTAAGAGAACTTAGCAAAAAAATATCCAAATATGCAACCAAACCTAATCAGAAGTACAAAGCAAGATTTTTGTTCTTTAAGATTTCAAACAGTCAGGTACAATAGAAAAAAATAATTCTTTAAACATGTCAGAGTACTCAACAGATATTTTAATTTTATTTATTTATTTGTTTTTAAATAGGCATTATGAGAAAACGGGAACGTAATTCCGTTACCAGGGAAGAAGATATAAATAAAGCCAACAACATTATTCTGCTCTCTGCCCCTCCAGTCTAACTATTTAAATATGTCTTTAACTAAGAAAATTACAGACCCTGAAAGAGTGCTAACATGGCATAATTGCTTAGGAAGAGTAACATTGTAACTAACCCCATACCACTTAATATAACATTTGCTATGAAACCTGGGCAGAAGGGCAGCTGAAAGAAGGATAACAGAAAGTTGCTACTAGATTAAACTGAGGGCTTAAGGGGCAAAGATGCTGCAAATTTCAACCTAAAACATAGAAAACAAGTTTGCTGTACAAATTAGATACCACCCTCTGGGATATGAAATACAGATAACACAAGATAATCTAATTAATTTACCTAGCATTTTGACATTGCTAGAGTGAGAAATGTTTGTTAGTCAGTGAGGGGATTTCAGTGTTTGAGCTGGGGAATCATTGAATCATAGAATGGTTTGGGTTGGAAGGGACACTAAAGATCATCAAGTCCCACCCCCCCTGCAATGGGCAGAGACACCTCCCACTAGACCAGGTTGCTCAAAGCCTCATCCAGCCTGGCCTTGAACACCTCCAGGGATGATGCATCCACAGCTTCCCCAGGCAACCTGTTCCAGTGTCTCACCACCCTCACAGTAAGCAATTTCTTCCTAATACTTAATCTAAATCTACCCTCTTTCAGCTTAAAACCTTTACCCCTCGTTCTATCACTACACTCGCTGGTAAAGAGTCCATTGCCATCTGTGCTGTAGGCCCCCTTGAAGTACTGGAAGTCTCCCCAGAGCCTTCTCTTCAGGCTGAACAATGCCAGCTCT
>NW_010130802.1:0-333 GCF_000699245.1 Pterocles gutturalis | reverse complement strand
TGGCCCTCCTCTGGACTCACTCCAACAGGTCCATGTCCTTCTTATGCTGGGGGCCCGAGAGCTGGATGCAGTACTGCAGGTGGAGTCTCATGAGAGCAGCATAGAGGTGGAGAACCACCTCCCTCAGCTTGCTGATCATGCTTCTTTTCATGCAGCCTAGGATATAGCTGGCTAGCTGGGCTGCTTTTGTGGTTTGAGGTAACTCATCTAGCAGCACCCAATACAGCAGAGCTGCTCATTCACTCTCCCACCTCCTGCGGGTGGGAAAAGAATTTAAAGGATAAAGGGAAAAGAGACTAGTGGATTGAGATAAGAACAATTTACTAACTAAAA
>NW_010130801.1:17794-26987 GCF_000699245.1 Pterocles gutturalis | reverse complement strand
TGTGTGTCACTCATTCTCTCCCTTCTCTGAGATCGTTGGCTGGGAGGGGGCTGGGCCTTTGGTCATCAGGTGGGGGGGCAGTGTCACTGTGTATCACTCATTTGTATATTTGTATATAGTATTATTTTCAATATTATTGTAGTTTAGTTATTAAAGTGTCCTTATCGCAACCGACGAGTCCTCTTTTCCATTTACCCCTTTAATTCTCTCCCCTATCATTGGGTGGGGGCGGGAACTGTGTGAGTGGGTGTGTGTGGTTTGGCCCCCAGCCAAGGGCTAACCCATCACAGTGTGATAGCACAGGAAATATCATATCCATGCAGACCAGTTTCATGAAGGCAGAAAATCAGGACACCTGTAAAAACTTAACAGTGATGGGTTCTAATATTTTCATCTGATGCAGGCCTAGAATTGACCTCTCCAAAATGCCCCTAGAAAATCTGTAAAGCAGCCTGATAAAGAAAAAAAATAAATCAGAATAAGCCCCCCGTAAAAAAACAGAGGTCAAAAACCAAAACACACACCAAACTAAACTAACCAGACAAAAAAAACTCAACAAACCAACCAAACAAAACCCCCCACTTTTTTCTTCTAATACAAGAAGTTTGTCTTCTCTTCCCCAGCTACAGGGAGTAGCCACAGAATAGAATTTAGACAAACATTTATTCTGACACATGCCTACCCCTAAACACATAAGTCTACTTTTCAGTACATGTTGCTGCTGAATGTGTTCTAAATTTCTTTAGGAAAGTGCATCAAAGCATGCATAAAACCATTCTGAAAACAAAAATTAGTTGTTGTTTTTGTCTTAGCTGAAAATAAGACAAAATAAAACAAATTCTCATATAAACTAGCCCTATTTCTAATTTATTATTTAATCTGTTTTCATAAATTTGGGTTATTAGGGAGCTGTGACAAGTTTTTAATCATTTTCTGCTCATTTTACTGTGTTATAGTATATCATAGATCATTTATATGCTCAAGTCAAAGACCTCATCTAAACGACTGAACTTAATGTCACTTTCAAGTTACTTGGTATAGGTCATGGCACAGCTAACTACCCAGACACTTCCTGAGGATGTGTTGAACCATTCCCATATAGTTCCCCAGTGACTTGTTTCCAAAGTAAGGAAACATTAAGTGCAGCCAGTAGCAAGCAGCAGCATATTGTCAAAACTTGATATGGACGACAAAGACATCAAGGTCCCAGGGCAGGTTCTGGTCAGTCAGCTGAGGTGCAACCATGTTGATTATCTTGCTTTCTGAGAATAGGGGTGATAAAGCACCTGTGCTGTAAAGGACCAGGTGATCCTGATGGACAAGTGACATGTAAGTCAGCAATGTACCCTTGCAGAGATAAAAGCTAACCTCTTTTTAGGCTGCACTGGAAAAAAAAAAAAAAAAAAAAAAAGCCAGCAGGCTGAGAGAAGCAAGGATATTCTTTATTAGAAATTTATAAGATTGCCCCTGCTGTGCTGTATCCAGTCTTGGGCCTCCCAATTCAAAGGATAGACTGAAAACTGGAGCAAATCAGCAGAAGACCACCAAGACAGATATTTGGGGCATGATACATAGCAGGAGACGCTGAAGGAACTGTGTTGAACCTGAAGAAGGCTGGGTCAGGGTGGTGTGGTATGTAGATGTATTTGCCATCTTTAACTATCTAGTGACTGGTTGTACAAAGAAAGACCTAAACTTTTATTGTCTTTGCACAGGGGAAGGAAAAGAGGGAATGCTCATGAGCTGAAGCAAGGGAAATTCTGATCAGTTATAAGAAAAAAGATTCCTATCTTGAGGGCAGTCAGATGCTGGAATAGGGTAGCCAGAGAAGCTGTTGAATCTCCATCCTTGGAGATATTTGAAGTTTGACAAGTTAAGAAATTTTTTCCCCTCTGCTTTGAGCAGGAGTTTGTACTAGATGACTCCTGAAGGTCCCTTCCAGCCTAAATTATTCTGATTATATGTTTATGTAATTAAGCTGTACTAGAACTGAAATGTTATGATTTTAAAAAACAAATTCAAATTGTTAATTTAAAATATTGTCATGAACTATCACTTACCCAGTCACTTCCTGAATTATGATATGAGGTGAAGATGGACAGAGAAGAAAGAAAAAGAAGAAGCTAAAGGGTAAAAACAAACACACACCCTTCCCCCCCCCCCCAAACCAAACAAATAAAAAACAAAACAAAAAAAAAAACCAAAACAGAGAGAAAATAGATCTTTTAAATGTTCGCAAATTCGGTATCGTCTTCTTAAACAGGAATATAGGACTTAATTAATGGAAGAAGGGAGTTAATTTTTAACGAATAATGGTAGTATTTAATGGAATTAAACTTTATTTTTTCTCCTAACAGTTTGATTTATTTTATCATATTTTTTCCTTCATTGTGTAAAATCAGTTACTTTTCAGAATAAAATTTATTCTAAGAAAGCATACATCCCACAGGTATAAATCTTGCTAAACTAGAAGCATTACATTTTTTTCCCCAAATGTAGCAATATCTTCCCTCTGTCATTACAGCTTCTACATAAAACTATGCTGGAGTGTATTTGTTAGAAAGTAAATGTGCTGATAAAATAATTTTTTTTTTTACATGTATTTTTTTACTATGATGTGAAACACATGGTTCATTTCTGACTGGATTCCTTCTGAGTTTTCAAAATAAATCTAGTAACACAAAAAAGAAATCATTCATTTTTCCATCATTAAATCAAAGAAAATGGTGTTATTTATACCCAGTCAATCAAAACATTTAATGTTTTCCTTGGACTAAAGTTGGAAAAATTACAGTAAACGGTTGTATGACTTATCATTGATGCCTCAGAAATTGAATCATGGCTAGAAAAACAGAAGAAACTTGTGAAGTTGTGATTGACTGAGACAGATATAGAGATAGATATAGCTGAAATAGATAGATAGATAGATACACACACACACCAGTCATGGGTACATATGGAAACACTTTAAAATGTCTTAGACTTGACAAAGTAATTAAAGAAAAGGCCAAGAAAAGAAAAGGGGGCCAACCAGTGTGATTTTTCTTCAGACTAGGTAAATCAGACCCTCCAACAACAAGCACTGTAAATGTAGCACATTGCATCATCAGTACGCTCGTTAGTCTTTTGACAATTAAGATTATCAAGTCTCTTTTTTGTCTTTGTATTTCAGATTATCTCTTTATTGTATCTTTCATATAACAATAGTTCCCCAAGCTCAGCAATATTTGCAATTATACAGAGCAGGGCTGTCCTTTAAAATTTCAATAGCTCGTGGTTCACCTGGACTCTTAACATGTAAACAGAAGATATTGAAACTCTGACGGTATGGACTGCTCACCATGATTTAGGACCTTATATTGTGAACTGCTTTACTCTGGTCTGACAAACTGTAGTTTGTCCTCTTTGTTGCTGACAAATAGATTTGTTTATTGCCAGGACACTTTGGGAGAATATGGTAGACTCTCAGTGACTCTGGGCTTTTAATTAACGCAGATTATTCTTCAGTCCTGGTCACCCAATGAATAACACTGTAGAAGTTTTGATTCACTCCCAGGACTTCTTTTGGAGAAAAAAAACTTTAGTTTGTTTTTGAATAAAACTCAGGTGTAGTTCTGGTGGCAATTAAGTGCAGTGACTGCTTCCAGCTTTCAGTATATCTCAAATACACTGTTCTGTGCAGTCTTTTAACATTATCCCAGCAGGCTTTGAACACCATCACATGCCCTTATGCTACACTGTCTGTTAAGTGGCATACTTTGTGGCTTAAAAATAACCTCCCTAATGAATTGCAACACAGCCTTCACAGTGTTCAGACAGCTTCAACTGCGAGAAAAGCACCACACGAAGTTGTAGCTAAGCCATCATGCAAGGCCAAAAGGGCTACTGCATTTAATTCACAGGAGTACTTTGTAAGTAGTAGACAGTATAGGAGCCTGCTGTCAAGGTAACAGCTGCAAATCCCTCTTCACTGTTTGCCCTGGGGAGGCAGAATCATTAACTACATTTAAATGTGTAGGTTTAACTGCTGGTTAACATCCATTTACTGTCAAGGAATATGTGTGTGTGGTGCTGTGCTACATGAGGCTGCTTTTATGATTTAGTGCTGAGGATGAGTGCTACACTTCCGTACATTTAACTCACAGAATGCATGTCCAGCTGCTAAGACTGTACTTCTAATGACCCTTGGGCAGCTTGTAACAGGTTGTTGACTCAAATGTTATCACTGGGAATAAGATCAGGATATGAGACAATACAGACACAAAATAAATAGATATGAGATGGCTGTGAATAAATCTAGAACACATATTAGAATTAAAGTTGGTCAGAAAAATGAGATTCTGAAAATCTCTGTGTGAGAAACAGGGGCCAGAAAAAAAAAAACACAGAAGGAAAGTTCAATTAATTTTTTTTTAAAGATTATATGCCCTGGTTTTGTGCAGTAGCAAAAGTACATACCAAATGAGTATAAGATCCATTGCAACTTATGTACAATATGATCCTGCGTATTTTCTTTAAATATTTAACAAGAAAGAAAATGTACAGAGCTACATGAACTACAGAACAATTTTGCAACTCATTGATTGAAACAGTCTTGCACTTTGTCCTTCTCAAATTCAAGACACAGATAGAAGAGCTCAAAGTTAAAATCCAATTGCCTTGTTCATATGAATAATCCTATTTTCAGCACTCACCCTGAGGATTATTAGAAAAAATAGGAGCATCATTATAAGCCATATTAAAATGGAGATGATAGGTGGTGGATTAAACAGGAGAGAGGTCAGAAGTGAAAAGCGAGAATTCTGAGTAATTTACAGAAAAATAGTTGGAACTCTGTGCATAGAGGAAATTATGCAGAAGTATCACATCAGGAAAGAAAAGAAAAGAAGGTCACAGTTTGGAAAAGAATCCAGGGAGAGAGATTTTATGTGACTTAAACAAAATAGAAAAGGTCTACCTCCCTGAAAAGGTGAGCCCAGAACTCTTAGTTATAGAGTCGGGTTTTAATTTGCCAGTTCTTTTATTTGGCCAGTGTATCCTAGATTACAGATTATTCTTCTTCATTCTGTAAAGAAAATCCTAGCTCCTACACTGACATACAATTTTTTTAATCTCCATCTATCTCATCCATGGTGTGATAGAGAAAAATGTGTTGCCAATTGCATCAGACCTTACTTGCAGAAGGCAAGTACTAGAAATGTAAAGGGGGACGGTACTACTTAGTATGTAGAGTAAGTCTTAGAATAATTACCCTAGGTCCATTTGTTAGTTGTGCAATGCTTGTAGCATAAAGATCAATTATTTTAAAAAAAAAAAGAGAGAGAAAAACATATTGGATAATGAAAATACTGGAGAAAAGTTTTGAAAGTGGGGAGGTTTTTACATGGTTGGAAAGCATTACACACCAAACAATGCTCACAAGTTACAAGATTCACTACAAATGCAATCAATAGGAGTGTTTTTGCGGTATTACCTCCACAAAGCATGTCATCCATGACACAATTACTAAATATTCAGGGAAATGCATTTAGGCAGCTAGGAGTGCCAGTATTCAAATTACTACAAAAGTAGATTAAGTACAAAATAAAGGAAACCATATAAGCAAGTGTAAGAATGAAATTCCCTATGGGTAAAAGTAAATATGAGAGACAGTGAAATTTCAGAAGGGTTTTGACCCAGCAAAACTTAGGAAAAAAATTGTCATACCTAGCATTTTATTAGTCAAAAAAAGATGACATTTTCAGCACATGTGAAATATATTTGTAACAACTTTTTAAAAAAGTTGTTCCACATGACCACCCTAAAACACCTGAGTGGCAAAATGTCCTTAAGAAAATAGTGGAAGCTATAGAGAAATTAATGTAATAATAAACTCTTATGTGTGGCTGTGTGTCTCTTCCCTGTCCAGTGTGTGCATCCCAAAGGGGAAGTTATTACCATGATCTTCCATTAGTCTGCCACCATTTCTTGTATTGCACTTAGGCATTCACTGTTTCCCTCAGCTAGAATGGTTTGTGTTGTCTTATTCTCCATCAAATGTATGTGACTTTCATAGGTCACACAGAAGCTCAGTTAAGTCATGTACATCTCTTGAGGGAACAATCTTTTTGAAGTCAGGTTTTCAAAGCCTTTATGAAAAGAAAACAGATCTTGGAGTCCCTTCACAGACAAGTTTTCATGAGTACTGTTTGAAGGAAGTGAATAAACATTAAAAAATCCAAGCAAAATAAAAAAAAAAAAAAAAAAAAAAAGGCAGTAAGTCCCCCAACTCCTCCCAACTCCTCAGTAGAGAGAATCACAGACCTCCTGTCTCTTCACAGATATCTCATGGACTCTATCTTTCACATTCATTAATTCTCAGTATTTTGATCCCTGTGTCCTGAGCACACAAATCCCCTATATGTCAGAGCTCACTCTCCTCCTTAGAGTTATTTCAGACAAGCAAGACTGGCCTTTGGTATTGCTACATAAAGCACTGAAAGAATAAACATTACATTACTGGAGTGAGGAACCATACTACCTTTAGTACATCTTCTGGTTCTATTCATTTCTTCACTCAGAAGATGGTGAGGCACTGGAACAGGTTGCCCAGAGAAGCTGTGGATGCCCCATCCCCAGAGGCATTCAAGACCAGGCTGGATGGGGCTCTGGGAAGGCTGCTCTAGTGGTTGGCAAACCTGCCCACAGCAGGCGGTTGAAACTAGATGATCTTTAAGGTCCTTTTCAACCCAGGCCATTCTATGATTCTAGGATTCTATGATGATTCTATGATTTAGGGATCACTTTCTGTGAAATCAGGAAAAGCATAAAGGAAAGCTTTCCCTTTTTCTTCTTTTTTTCCAGAAAACAATGTAAGGGCTGGTAACATTTTATCTAATCCTTGAACTTTTCCAAGCTTCTGCCCTTCTCAAGGTTTCCCACGGTTCACACATTAAGAGATAGCTCCTTTTTATAGCATTGGCATTGACACTGTGGTAAGTGCACTTCTCAGGCTTGTCTTCAACGACCAAGAGAGACACAAGGCCTATCCTTACACGTTTACTGAAAAGTAGTGGCTATGTGTGCTGAAGTTCTGTGCTTTTCTAACAAAATGATTTGCATTCATACGGGCAAGCTCTCTGATAGGATGCATAAGCATGCACTGGTTAGGTTCAGACTGAGCAGCAGACGTATCAGCCCCTATTCATTGTAGTGTAATATTTTTGCCCAATTTATTCCTCAGCATGTATTTCCTCTATTAAGGATATTGATTATGTCACAACTATGTGGCAAATATCCTGTTGATGCTTCTAACGATAAAAAAAATCTGTCCAGAGAAAACAACACTCTACCATTATTGTTTACAAGTTTTCTTTCATTTCACCAAGGAAGAGTCAGTTGTTAACTCAATTTGAATCCCATACTGATAAAAGACAATTATAAAATAGCTCTTTATTCATAAGTAGAAAATAAAAAGTTTCCCTCTGATTATGAGGGCTGTTGGTTTCTCCTGGTATTTTTTGTAATACAGTGTCAGATAACTCTCAGTATTAAGGACATTTTTAAAAACTTGAATATGGGTAAGTCTCCATTTTATCCAGATATATATGGGAGTCACTCAAGCAGAGAATTTTTATCTTGGAGAAATTCTAGCCTGATTACTGCAATCTGTGAATGGATTTAATGTTTCATTGTTTCAAAAAGCGGGATGAAATTTTAGTCTGGGCTTGTGAATTGTATTATAAATTTAGTATATCTAGGGTTTGAGAACTCACACAAAACTCTGGAAAAACAAAAATCTCCCTTGTCAGTTCCTTACCAGGCAGCACTACCCTCCTTGCAAGTGCTCGAAAATTGCATCTAAACAGTGTCATGGTTTAACCTCAGCTAGCATAAGCCCCACACAGCCACTCACTCACCTTCCCCCGGTGGGATGGGGGAGAGAATTAGAAGAGTAAAAGTGAGAAAAATCGTGGGTTGCGATAAAGAAGGTTTAATAGGTAAAGCAAAAGTCATGCATACAAGGAAAATGAAGTATTCTTTTACTACTTCTCATTGCCAGGCAGGTGTTCAGCCATCTCCAGGAAAGCAGGGCTCCATCACTTGTAATGGTTACTTGGGAAGACAAACTCTATAATGCCAAACATCCCCACTTCTTTCTTTTTCCTACAGCTTTATATGCTGAGCATGACATCATATGGTATGGAATATCCCTCTGTTCAGTTGGGGTCAGCTGTCCCAGCTGTGTCCCCTCCCAATTTCTTGTGCACCCCCAGCATACTTGTTGTTAGGGTGGTGTGAGAAACAGAAAAGGCCTTGACTCTGCAAGCACTGCTCAGCAGTAATGAAAATATACATGTATTATCAACACTGTTTTCAGCACAAATCCAAAACTTAGCCCCATACTAGCTACTGTGAAGGAAATTAACTTTATCCCAGCCAAAACGAGCACACAGAGAAAACTTAATCTGATAAAATAAGTTGGTTGCTAGTTAAACATATCACAGGAAAGGACTTTTAATAAAATAAGGTGAAATTATTTCTGTGACCACATTTTTTTTTCTTATTAATAAAATAGAAGACAAAATATTTGGTCGTGTCTGCCAATTTCCCTGATGGCCATTTTTCTGGACAATCATGCTGCACAAAATTGCCTAGCAGACATCTGCTCTGCTGAGTACTGGAGTCTTAAATGATCCATATTACATAACATAAATGTTGGATTTTATTATACATCTCACAGAACTCCATAAAGACGTAACTGAACAGCACAAGAGTCCCCTATGTCTTTACAGTTTTTCCTGGTCATGACAAAATGTGTGAAAACTTGTCCTATTTTATTGACTCAGGTATCAAATACTGGATGCCTAGATCCTCTATTTCAGTTTGTCCATTAATGTTGCTGCTGGTCTCAGCTCTCTCTCACATGAAAGCTTCTGACAGATTTGTCAGCATGCTGTCTCTAAACATTCCTGCGCAAGGGGAGGCAGGAACACCTGGGATCCATGGAGAATATTGGTTTCTAGAAAATAACTTAAACTGCAAGATCAAAACCAATTTTCCTGTGGGAACCTCTTTGGAAGACCTGCTGATGCAAACCTAAGCTTGTATACAATAACGTTAAGTAATGGGTATCATTAGGGGAATGGAAGTAGGTCAGTTTGCCAGCAAAGCTCTCTGTACCATTACTTTTCTAGTTTCATGATCAAATGGA
>NW_010130801.1:0-17763 GCF_000699245.1 Pterocles gutturalis | reverse complement strand
GGAATGGATTTTGTGAGTTTCCATTTCCCTTTCTGATCTTCCAGCTGTGAGCTTCACATATATGCTTTCAAAAGAAATCCTAAGAATTATGCCTTGACACTGTTAGATGACGGATGTATCTCTAAATTAGTATGTCTTGTAGAAAGACTAGGCAAGCAATTTCTAAATAAATTGTTTAAACAGAAATAAGTTTCTAGCCTATTTAGGATACTCCTAAATCAAGCAGCATCTGCAATCAGTTCACACATAAATTATAGAGACACACACACAGGTGAAACAAGTTTAAAATTAAAGCTAATTGAAATGAGAAACAGATGCTGAGTCAACTGGTCTCTTAGATACATTGCGGAAGTGAGCACGCCCCTAAGCATTTATTTTTGTTTTTTTTAGTAAAAAAAAAAAAAAAAAGTGTTTTTTTGCATGCAGGACCTGTTAAGGGCAGAGAAAAGTGATCCAAACAAAAGCCATGTGCTAAAGAATATTGAATAGATGCTTCAGAGGACTTGGATCTAAGTCCACATGTGGTCAAAAAGCTATAGATAGAAATTGTGTAAGAATGTAGTCTTTTATTATATAATTTATTGCTTATTCTTATGATGGATGACTTATTTTATGCCTTGTTCAAATCTGAAAGAGTTTTACTCTAGAGTGAGTATGGTTTTGAAAGTAGCGTTGTACAGAGGGAATTTCAAATGTCCACAGGGAGCCAGGGACAGCTGAGAGACAGGTCCTTTTGATATGAGGTGAATAGAGATTGTGTGCCAGGAAACATGTAAGCAAGGCCAGGAAAAAGAAATAATCTTGCATTTATGTTTAAGAGTGTATCTATCCAGTGTTTTTTTGACCCAAATCAGCAACATGTTTCTGGTAGATAAGAAGGTGCTGATGAGGAGAAGCATGGAAGCTATCTTTTTGAGTATCTGGGTACACGCACAGACAAAATGATATGTAATTTCAGCAGCATGTTTCATGACAAAAGACGTCCTGAGGGAGTGAACAAAGTTATGTAGTTAGGGTCAGATCCCACACGAGACACTTTATGCCATTCTGGCAGTGCAAAACAGAAGGAAAGGGTTGGCTGCAGGTGTAGATCACTGAGTGAAGTTAATTCTTTTCCTTCTGTGCCATTTCCTCTATCTTTCTCCCCTAGGAAAAGAGCTTAAGCATATGCAATGCTGGAGCTTGACTCCAAGTCTTGAAGGTTGCACACCCAGGAGTTCCCAGAGCCTGAGATGACACCAGGATGACAGATCCAACAGGAGAATGACTGCTTCATACTTGAGCAAGTGTAAAAATAAGAGTGAGAAAAATTTAAAGAAAAGGAATCCTTTCATTTGCACCTGTATCCGCAAATGATCTACAATGGGATTATTTCCTGTAACATTGGTACAAGGAGTGAATACATTGAATAAGAAAAAAATAATTTTCACTATCTGCATTGAGTTGCGCTTACTCTTCTCCTCAACTATCCAGGAACTCAGCCTAACATTTTTGCATCCCTTAAGCCCAAATATCAGTCTCTTCACACTGCAGAGGCCTTGAGGATGGCCTGTGTTAAAGTCAGTTTCACTTACAATATATTTTAAAAAGATGACAAATAGAGAAGCCATGAAAAGACAAATTTTCTTGCAAACCCATAAGCCTGTAACTATTTAATGCTAAATCTGTACAGTTTTATGCTAATACTTGATGTTGGTGAGGATTGATCACTGCATAAACTGTTGCCTGGGTAACCAACAGGAGCAAAAAGAAATAATAGCTGTCCCTGAAGAAAGGAGTCACTGCACTTTGATAAAGTTCCCCCTTATAGTTTTCTTCCCCTTAATCTCTAAGCTCAGAGCATAGGCCTGAATCCAAAGCATGTGAGCAGTCTCTGAATTATTTGCTTATTTTCAAATGTCTGAATCTTTGATGTGAGCACTACTGGAATAGATAGTGTATTCTCTTGAACTTTAGATTTAGAGTAAGTTTGGTGAGTGATATTCATGCATACTGGGAAAAAAAAAAAACAACAAAAAAACAAACAAAACTGTTTTGCTGTGACTCTCTGATTAACCTTACTATGCCTCGGTGTTGCTTGAACAAAATTATGACATTTATGGTACCCCTTTTCTTGAAGATGTCTAGACAGAATTGCAAAGCTTCCATCAGTCTGTTGTTAATATTTCTGAGTGGTGATTTCTCCCTTCTGAAGCTGACTAATTCATAGCCATATTTTAATAATACATCTGCTGAAAATGCTGCAATTTGAGATCATATTAAAAAAAAAAGTCTCTCAAAGCACTTGGTGTATCTTTCTTTCTGCAGCATTGCAAAAAGTATCAGAAACAGTATAATTGCAATCGCCTAGACTAGAGAGAATGTTATACAGTTCCCTTTTCCCTCCTTATAGAAGATTTAAAACAGAATTCATCTGCACTAACTTAAGTATCTAAATGTTATGAATTGGATTCAGCTTGAGACTGCAGGCTTGTGAATTTAGTCATGGGGTTCAGTTTGCTAGTGCTGGCAGCTCATGGATTTAGAAAGCTCTTCGTCTGACCAACTGTAGATATCTACCTTAAAGTGAGATATCAGATTCCAACACTCTTAACTAGAGAGTAGTTTCTCGTAGGCAAACATCGGTATCAAATATCATTGGAAACTTCTTGGGGTATTTGCAACATCGAGATGAGGCTGGACCTGCAGCTGACCTCTGCCCTCCCAGGCTGGCAGCTGAAGCCCAAGCAAGATAGAGTACTCTCTCAAATTACACTAGAAACTAAGACAAATTAAGACATTTTGGCAATTCAACTAAATTCTACTTCTGTGATGGAAGCTTAAATACTTATATGCAGACACTAACAGTTAGATATTTGGAGTCTGGAGCCTGAGCTCACCTTAGATATTTATGACATTCTTGCTAAACACTTCCTATACTTTCTACTTTCTCTGCAACTTTTCTTGGCAACCCATTGATCAATAAATATTACGTGGGTTGTGGGGTTTTTTGCTTTGTTTTGTTTTAATTCTTAATCTGATTTGCAAGGCAAGTAACTTTTATTTCTTACATGTACTAAGAACATGATTTCTTAAGTTAAACAGTCTAGATTCATATTTTGAATTGAGGTGCTGATAACTGATCACATAAATAAATGTCTTTAGACAAGTCTAGATCAGATCTGTTAAGTTTCAGGTTAATGGCTTGTACTTTTAGTTTTTCCTCATACTCACTTTTGCCGTAGCCTCATGTGGTTGTTTCCACTTGCATCCACAATCCTAGACATCACACTTACTTCACAATCCTGATATGGCTACTAAGAGGTTTTATATCAAGTCCAGCTAGAAGGCATATGGTCCCCTGGCTGTAGAGGGAGTTGTAAGATTGTTCAATCATTTGACCTGTACAGACAGGCTCAGCACATTGCTCCAAATACAGAAGCACTTCTGTTGCATGCCTTCTCTTGTTAGTCTCTACTGAAGCACTGCAATGTTATTTATTTTGAAGGAAACACATTAACAGGTCTAAAAATTGTTCAAGGAGCAGTGTATTGCATTGCTCTAGATCTGACTGTGGGCTGCATCAGGAAGTGGTGGTCCTTGCTCTCTTTTACCCTTCCAATAGCTACTTGTTCCTGCTGTCTTCCTTGCATCAGAGATGGTTACTGTGAGACTGCAGAATGAATCAGAAGAGCCAATAATTAACTGAAGGTAACAAAAAAAAAGTACATAAAAGCAAACTGATTAATTTTTAAATCTTACCCTCTAGACTTTCAAGAGCCAGTGGAAAGAAGAACAAATGAATACACGGCCGAAAACAGGAGACATGTCTACTTCTTTTGATACATCCTGTTGGTGGACTGGAGTACATAAAACTGCATCCGGAATTTCAGATACCTGAGACAAGTATACTTCATTCAGAATTAATCTGCTCTGTTATGTACCTTCCTCGATGACATATTGTATGACATTCATGATGTTTGCCCTTATTGTTTCCTAGTATCTGTCCTCTTTTTTTGCAAATCTTACATATTGCCTTACCAATCCTTTTTCCCTTAAAGAAATTACCGCATAGAAATTTAAATATTTTAGTCACTAGTTCTAAAATAAATATTAAAAAAGACTATTTTTAAATCTTTTAATAAATTTATACTTACATAATGGTTTCACTTTTGTTTAACAAGTTGCTTATCTATTTGTCTTCTTGTATTTGTTTGTGTTCTTCTGTTTCCGTGTTTCCCGTGTGCCATGACAATATTTTTTCCATCAGAAGCAATACTCAAAGGCTTGTTCCAGTGAAAGACTCTAAGTCCCAGACAGCTTTCTGCATTCTGGTAGAAAAAAAAAACTATTCTGAAAAAAACCTTTTTTTTTTTTTTTTTTTTTTTTTTCAGTTCAATTCAATTAATAGTTTTGAAAACTGATTAAAACATAATAATAACTTATATCCAAAAAGTCTGTAGTCTATTAAATGGTTGATAGTGCCAGCAGTCTTTTAAGAATGTATTTGTGAATTTAAAAAGCAAGTGAACACCAGCATTAGCATGCTCATTTCCCCTAATAAACATCTCTGAAATATACATCACTGTTTTCATTAATCTCTTCAGTTTGTTATAATAAATCTGTTTGAAGCTCATTATTGTGGTTTAAAGTGTCTGTGTGGGTATGTACAATAAATTTGCAAAATAAAATTGATGATTTTATTTTTTAATTTGTTCTTTTTTCTCTCTCTTTGTCATTGCTTTGGCTACTGTATATAGACCAAAATAGGCTAATTCCTCTGAAATTTGCTTTCAAGCTTTTCTTAGGGAAGGAGAAAAATAAAAACAAGTGAAATGTATGCAGAATATTTCCTAGAAGTGTCATTCAAATACACATATATTGAGTGGAAAATCCACTACAAGTATCTACAGCACGGCAGTTTTCAGACATTTTGTTTAAGCCAATTAGTCTAGATTCTTACAGAATCTTACATTGTCTTGTTGTTAACACAACGTTGTCATAAAGCTGGTTTAACTAGGCTCAAGAGAATTCTACATGCATGGAGATATTATGTTTCATAGAGTTTGCAAGTCTCAGTTTATTAAGGATGAAGTATTTACGTAAAAAGGTGAAGAAGTATTTTGGGGTCCGTTAGCTGTAGAAAGCTTATTACAGCCCTGTCAGCAGAGCAGTCTCAGGGAAGCTTCAAGTTTGAACAGAACCAGAATAATCTGAAACAGAAGATTCAAAAATTACATGAACTCACAAATGATCCCTCTGTCTAGGTTCTTGTTTGGTTGTAGCTCAGCCTCACATTAAGACCTGAAACAAGGCTGAGACAAGAGGACAATGCACCAGGAAACATTAAGTAATAACAAAATTTCCCATTTTATTAGGCCAAATTTTGAAGCCCTTATTTATAATGGTAAAGATTTGTTATTAAGTTATGGTCTATAATACACAGCACAGTGTGACTCCCTGTAAGAGTAAATGGTCTGTCGCAGAAGACTTACAGACCATAAATACATAGTTTATCAACTTTTCACTCTTTTGCTTTCATTTTGTTATTGACCTATAAAAAATTTATCTGCAGTACAAATGTTTCCTTCAAGTTGTGAATCTTATGCTATCTTTGCCATATGGAAATATTTATTCTTCAAGAAATATGTAAATTAAGTTACATACTAGATAAAAGCAGTGTAAGTTAATATGCTGTCCTGGTTTACTTATTTTTTTCCCCTATCTTCAGATGCAACTTTTAATCTGGCAGGTTTTAAGTTATTTTTGTCCATTTTTTCTTTTACATTTAGGACTTGTGCTCTTTATTACACCTGCATAGGGATTTTTTTTTTTTTTTTTTCAAAAAGCAATAGGAAATAACTCCAAGTTTATGAATTAGTTTGAAATTACTCTTAATTGAGTGACTTTCATACAGGCCAAACAATTCATATTTGTGTTATTATCATAAACCATTTGTGGTGTATGCATTAACAAACATGAAAGCAGAAGACTTTTGAAAAGATTAAAAAGTCTTCTATCCTCCTTGTCTTTTCCAGTCTTCTGAGTGATAACTGGGAACCATGGGTTGCTTTTTTTTGTTTGGTTGGTTGGTTGTTTTTTTGTTACTTTTTAGTCTACAGAAAGAGAATCATCATGTTAGGGTGATGAGTATTCTAGTTGTTGTGGGTTTTCAATATTAGTAATTTAAAAATTACTAATAAATGACAGTGGAATAAGAGTATGAATTTTAAAGCACACACTGTTGAAGATGGAACATATGTTCACTTTTTAAATTATCAGTCATACAGATCATAGAACCATAGAATGGTTTGGGTTGGAAGGGACCTTAAGAGATCATCTAGTTCCAACCCCCCTGCTATTATATTACTAAGATCATATAACTAAGTCTCATATTTTCTATATGAAAAAGACAAGGACGAAATTCAGGTCAGTTTAGTCACATTTTCTTCTTAAGTTTCACAGATATACTAGACAGACATCCAGTATGTGCAAATAGGCCAAATAAGTTATGTACACTCTTCCTCCTCTTTGCTGTGACCTGGAGAAGACTTCTGAAAAATCACTTTTCGTTAAACTGAGATTAATAATCCGTTGAACATATTGAGTCTCTGTGCAGAAAGTCAGTGATGCACTTTGTAGATTTCAGGGAAGCATCTGGTCTCTCTGCCCCTCTAAAAATATGGTCTTCTTTTAGGGCATAAAATCTGAAGTTTAATAGAAATTCATGGAGCCATGTGGCTTAGAACTGTTCTCTGGCCAAGCAACATAGCAAATGTCACATCTGTAGAACAAAAATATATTTTTTACCAGAATAGGTTGCCTCATCCATTCTGTCTAACAGAAAAAAGAATCTTAACCATACTACCTCAAACAGTGGAGAGGTTGGGTGTACTGTCTGAAAGCAAGTTTATTGATGCTATCCAAAAATATACCCAGGAGCATGATGACAATAAACCACCATGGACAACTGAATCTCAATGCTCAAGCCATAATCACACCCAATTTAGTGTACTAGCATAGCCACATGGACCCTAATTCATCCATCAACAGGTAGACAGTACAAGCGGCCTATTTCTCCATGGGTATTCTGGTAGAGTTCACCTTCAGAGATGAGATGGCCTTGGATAGAGACAGTGGTTCATGGCCAGCTGAAATCTTCCCTGGAAGAATGAAAACACAGCTCTATACAGCAGTGGTACCCACCTACATGATGTCCTGCACCTGGAAGCCAGGAAGAAGATAACACTATCATTATGAATTAACCCCAGAAGCCTAATGACTTTCATTCAACTATTTGATTCTGATCTGAGTGTCTGCAGCTATATGCATGCGCAATATACTTTTTATCTGTTTCGTCTTGATAAGATGCTCATTCTTTGTTTTATTTATTGGAGCATAAGGCTAGTTATACCACTGAAAAATCATTTGAACCTGTGTCAAAATGAAGGGAGGGATGTTACTTTTTGCTGGCTTTACACTGTGTCTTTGTAAACACAGTGTAAAGGCTAAATTAGCCAGCTTTGTTTTCTGTTTAAAATATTAAAACAGCACTACTCAAAATGACTGGAATTGATGCTGCAGGGACTGTAGAAATTGAAATAAACAGAGGAAAAAACAGTCGAGTCGCCTTCTACTGCTGTTACCTTAGACTGAATACTTCATCAAAGTTGTTTTCCTTTCTTGTCCTTATTACAATTCATTTCCCCTTTGTTGCTTTTCTCTTCATCTGCACATTTGAAAATCTCTTTGCTGTTGTCTTTTGTTGTTGTAAGGTCACTGTTCTTCCAGCAGACAACTGACATTAACTTCGACATCACACCATTTTGGACATCACAATTCAGGAGATAAAGGCATATCAAAAGAAATTGCCAGCGGCCTTTTTCATATCCCAACTTCATATAGAGTATTTTGATTAGAAATAAACTACTTTTGATCAGTGGTAATCTGATCAGGAAAAAAAAATCTACATTTTCAAACTGTAATGGTTTAATGGATGTCGACTATATTTTATCTTGATTAATGGCAGTGAAACTTGGAGGCTAAACACTGTACAAATATTTCATATTTTGTTAAATTTTGCTTCAGGGTTTCACTGTTATTTTCATTATTGTTATCAATGGTCCAAGCCTTGAGAAGATTTGGGACATTTATCAGGTCCAATTCTATTTTGTTGCTAGTGAAGAGAGGTACTTTCTCTGATGGTAAAATTATTAATATCTAAGATTTGTGAGGTCTGGTTAAGAAGTTTATCATAACTAAAAGAATGTTCCTTTCAACTAGAAGGTAGAAGTCTGTGATTGTTTCCCTCTCTCCACTTCTGAGTCAATATAGTACTGACGGTACCACTCCTATAGGCTCCACCAGGAGTCATCTCCCCATATTGGCACATTGTTTACTGTTTCATTCTGTCATAGTAGCGTGGCAGTTAGCAAGCTACTCAAGGAGTCCAACTCTTCATGGGATGGAGACTTGGCCTTGTTAAAACTGAAATGATTGTTTCTCCTCACTTCTTTCTGTTGTTTTTGGTGTCATTTTTATTTGGTTTTTTGTTTGTTTGTTTTTCCCCTTGAACAGTATATAGGTTGGGTCTCTGCAACCACTTGACAAACAATGTTCTCTCACTATGATCATAGTTAATAAAGTTTCTGTCAATCAGATCTGTTAATAAATTTTCTATCAATCAGATCTGTCCTTAATTGTATTTGTACCTTGGAGTACCTACTTAGAGTCTTCACATCTCTCATACTGCCTTCTAAAGAATGTATTCATGAGTAAATTTTAAAGTATTTAGTTTGAAAATCTAATTATTTCAGTGATTTGTCATTTCATCTCCTTCCAATAGATATTCATGTATTCACATGAATTAATTATAATTGTCTAACTGAAAAGCATAACTCTTACAGAGAGCAAAACATTCTGTTCATTAGTATAGTTACTGGAATATAAAACAAATTAATACTTTGTGGTTTTGCATTCTGTTCACATACCTTCATTTTTATTTATTTAGTTCATATTTAAATTCTAACAAATTTCCTTCTATGAAAGATACAAAGAGCCAGAGATAAAGAAATAACATAGGCACTTCAAAAACTACCTGTGATTCTTTTTAGGCAAAACAAAGTATTCAAAGTTTGAATAGTAAAGCAATATGTCATGCATACCACCAAGATAAGTTGTCAAGCTAGAGTGACAAGTGAGTATTTGGGAGACGCCTTGTAAATGATAGCTTTATGCAGGTAAAATAATCTACAGTCTTTGAGATTATTGTCTTCCTTTCAAGCAGATCAATAGATTTACTTGTATTACTTCACAATATTTATGCAGAAATCATGGCACTTACATCACTTAACATTCCATTTATCAAAATCTGTCCTTTCTAAAAGAAGTTCCATGGAGACAGGATTGTTTACAGTTAGGAAACAAGGTTGGGCTTCTCTATAAAAATAAAACATAATATATGGATAACTGGCTGACAATGCTATCGTCTTGGGCCTAATTGACATTGTAGTTTCTCTCAGACACACTCACAAATACTCTTTTTTTTCTCCTTTCTTTATTAAAATTGACTGATCTTACGTAGACTAGACATCCTAGAAGTAAAGTGAGTAGTAGAGATCATCTTAGTTCCTGCTGCTTCAGTAACTGCTCCAGCTTTGGCTTTTAGTCAGAAGAATATCTTCCAGGGTGTGTTGAAGCTGACATGGGCACCAGAAGATAAACTGTGAATGAATCACTAAATGGTCTTTTGGTCATCCTGAGATATTTAGTGAAGGGAGAGTGGAGCTGGACTTCAGCAAGGGCTGAGTAAAAAAAAAAACAAAAACAAAAACAAAAACAAAAAAAACCACACAAAACACAAACCTAGGAAAACACAAGGCATCTTCTTCCAAACAGTGAAACACAATAACAAATTGCACACAGAGCTTCCTACTCTTCCAGTTTCATGACTTTTTCACTTTCAGACATGAAGATAGAACTCTGTACCTGGAAGCTTGTTTTTGTTTTTCCAAAAACACGACCTCATTAGCAAAAGTTTCCACCTCTCATTATTTTAAACAGTCACAGCTAGAAAACTGCTATTAAAAAAGAAGACAAATGAAAAAATGAGTGCAGACACAAAATCAGAAAATAAAAGGGAAGGGAGAAAAGCATTAATACTACTAATATTACTGGAAGCCATCCTGGGACAATAACAGATACAATGATAATTTTCTTTATGTGGTCATATATTTGCTTATGTTTCTTGATGCTACTCATAACCTCAAAGCTTGTGTATTCATTATACTATTTTTCCTCTCTTGTTTTCTCAGCTATTCTCACTCTTGCATTACATGTCTCAAAAGATAAGGCTTTAAGTAACTTATTCTCCTGGAGAGGAAAGTGCTCTGCAAGGTCAAATGGAAAGGATGTTCATTTATTAACAAGCTGTCTTCTGGAATAGCTGATATAAGAACATTGCTCAGGCAGTTAATTGTTAAAGAAATTAAAATTCTTTGAGTTCCACATACTGTAATCAGTCCAAATTGCAGATTTGCAGACTCCTCCAATATTCCATCTTCAAGGCCGAACTGGTACCTTTAATCTATCATAGAGAAACGCCTCTTTGGTTAATGATATGCAAATGCATTTCTAAACAATATAAGACATCATTATTATCTGAAAGTCCAATATCAGCCCCTAAGATGATGCAATATCCCCAGAGCAGCAAAAGGAATCACTGTTTTTACCAACAAAACTGGACAATAATGTGGATACATAAAGACCATCACAGTATTTTTATATAATAGTAATGTATTAAAATTACTTTTGCAGAAGAACTTCTTGTATGCAGCTTTCAGAATTGATATGCCTTTCCTTGGACCATCAGCACTTATTAAAAGCAGACTCAATTTTTATTTCTATATTTACTTGCAAAATACTTGCTGTCTTACTCTGGCTGACATTAATATTCTTAAATATTTGTTTCTTAGTTTCCCACTTTGCATTTGACTTTTCCAGTGATTGTGTTGGATTAGTGTAAGGTCTACTGTTCTAAATGCACAATAGCATCCATATTTTTTATTTACTTATAGAGTATAATTTCCTCTTCCAAAACAGTGTGAAGAGATATTGAAAAGTAGAGTTATCTATATGACCTATGGATCACAAGGATCTGGTAAAACAGAGAAGCTCAGATCGCTCCCACTCTTGTAGCTACATTACTCACTTAAGCAGCCAAAATCCCACATCCACTGTACAAGTCAGCAATGAACTGAAATGTGTTTCAATTAGGTAATTGAAAATAACTTTCACACCTTCAATCACCATTTTTATAGAACTGTTAAATGCCTAGTAAAATTCATAACAAGCTAATCTTAATCAATAAATTAACATATTAATCAGAAAATAAGATCAAGTAGAAAGAGATGCAAAATTATTATATAAAACTTAATTGCTGAATTAATTTTAGCTAAACATATCACTAATAAAGATATTAATTATACACTATATTTTTAAATATAGTGTAACAAACCCTAAGTAGAAGTTTCTAACCTTTACTTTACAGTGCAATTTGGAATATTTTCGATGTGATCTAGAGATTTAGTAGAAACAAAAAGTGAAAATTCCTTCTGCAAAATGTTTAAAATGCCACCAAAATTTGGACTATGATATACAACTAAAGAATAGCAGTCTTATAGAAACAGATAAACATTGCAAATAATTACTATTTATTCATGTATTTTTAAAGAATCTAAGGATTGCACATCAACAGCCTTAATCATCCTATTTATGTGAGAGTCAGGCACGATTCTAGTTCTCAGATGTTAATAAAATAATTATAATTTCTTGAGCGTGGTTGGGTCTTTGTTATTGAAATATAAAAACAAAACAAAACAAAACAAAAACAACAACAACAACAACAACAAATCAAAAAACAAAAAACAAAAACAAAACAAAAAAAACCCCAGCACATCCTTGTGCAAAAGCTTTAAAAAATTTGGAGTTGAGGAAGCCCCACATTACAAGCCTAGAACAAGTCAAAAGTATCATGCTACAGAGAATAAGGTACAATCCATTAAAAATAGTGTAAGCATAAACTCTGTAATGATTCTTTATGATATTAATGTACTCTTCTATTGCCTTAGACAGATACACACTTTTTGAAGTGAGGTGATTTAAGACAGAAACTAAGAAATACATCAGTAGATACCAAACCGTTATGAATATATTTTAAAAGCTTTAAACAACATACTTTCAGAAAATAAAGACACTGTGTAGACGGACTCTTTAGAGATATAGTCAACCCATGATGTATTGCAGGATCTCCCATACTACTTGCTGAATAACTAAAGGTAGATAATGAACTTGTCAATGTCTACTGGGTAAACATAATTCCCATGAACAAATGTTACCAAATTAAGTAGTTGTGCTTAGCTGTATGTCTTCAATTATAATCTTAATTATCCTGGAAAGTGACCCTCCCAGAAAATTTGTTTGGTTTGCAAATATAAACAGGAATGCTTTCGATACAGAATTCACAGATTAGCATTCTAGTAGTAGCAATATTGGCTAATTCAGTAATACATTTTGCAAATAGGCCTCAAATATGTAAGGTTCCAAAAGATTCATATTTCCAGTGCTTCTCTTTTATTTAACACTGTAATAGCCAGAGTAAGGCCAAAGGTGTATCTAATACTGGGCAGTATCCAACCATATTTTATTAAAATCTACATTTGAGTCTGTGCTTTTCACTTTCTATTTTAATCTGGCACTGATTTGTTTGTCCAAGGCACTGCTGAAAGTCTGTTACACAGCCAAGATGTAAATTCAACAAGTTTCTCAAGTTCTCCCAGTTCCAGCCTGTCCATAAGCACGTTTCTTTCCTTTATTTATGTTGTGCTTTTCTCCCTGGCTGATTCATAGTGGAATGGCAGAGGGAGGCAAGAATTTCTTTTATAAAAAACGTCTGTTTCTACTTATTTCTACCATCTCTGATATGATTGCAATATGCAGGGATTATAGTTACACTATAATGTAATGCAGCCAGTGATGTTTCTGTAGACACATTAAACTTTGTCATGGTGGCTATTTTGACACCACTAGTGTTTATGCAACCTCTAAAAGATAATTTATGTATCATTCAATTTACCTAAATTCAGACATCAAAAATGCAATTGATCAGTTTCAGAGAGCCAAACAAAATGTTTCTATGCTATTCCAAGCAATGTGACAGAGATGAAAGATATAGAATCATAGAATGATTTGGGTTTGAAGGGACATTTAAAGATTTCATTTAAAGATGAAATAGTGCAACCCCCGTTCCATGAGCAAGGACATCTTCCACTAGGTCAGGTTGCTCAAAACCCTATACAACCTGACCTTGATCACTTCCAATGAAGCATTCACAACTTCTCTGGGCAACCTGTTCCATCGTCTCATCACTTTAATTGCAAAAAATGTCTTCTTTATGCCCGATGTAAATCTAATCTCTTTCAGTTTAAAACCACTGCACCTTGTCCTGTCACTACAGTTCTTTGAAAAACTTTTCTCCATCTTGCAATAAGGTCTCCCTGGAGCCTTCTTTTCTCCAGGCTGAACAACCCCACCATTTGGGGTTGCTGTTTTTGTTGCGGGAGCGTTTTAGTACCAGCCTGTTCATATTAATGCGTATTCTTTTCCAAAACTTATTCTATGTGTTGCAGAGAACCAGTGCTTCCTTCTGTTGACACTGCCTTGAAGAGAAATGCATCTACAAGTGAAAGCAAAGTAAAACAAGAAAATGCAAGAAAAATGCCCAAAATTGCCATGTAAATAGATCTCACCAACAGAAGGAACTTAGTAATGTAGTTGCATACTGTGAAAACACTTTGACCTGCTGTTATCAGCTTCAACAGGAGATAAAGGAAGAAGGTTCTTGCTTTGTACCAGGGGGTGCTGGCCTGTTAGTAAGTAAGACACTCACACTCTGTACAGCATCATTTCTAATACTCTTTCTTCCAGCTAGTGCTCTAAAGCAAGTCATAGAATCATAGAATCACAGAATCATAGAGTCATAGAATGACCTGGGTTGAAAAGGACCTTAAAGATCATCTAGTTCCACCCGCCCTGCTGTGGGCAGGGTTGCCAACCACTAGAGCAGCCTGCCCAGGGCCCCATCCAGCCTGGTCTTGAATGCCTCTGGGGATGGGGCATCCACAGCTTCTCTGGGCAACCTGTTCCAGTGCCTCACCACCCTAAAGTCACCACCACCACCTTAAAGTCAGGGTAGTACAGACAGTCACACAGCCCTTTGGATGCTGGAAGCCCCTAGTCATGTAGCATTGAGCAGATCTCCAACCAAGCTGCAGCAAGCTGTGCAGACCCCATCTGTAGAATGGGATACCCCGTTGTGGTCATTTGGCCTCTTACTGGATTTTCTTAAAATAAACCACTCTGTTCATTGCTTCTAGTGCTGAGCAGAACAAATCTCCACATGACAAAGGCTTGCTGCTTCTCTTTTAGACAAAGGGAAGACCAGGCAGGTGGTATGACCACTGGTAATAAGTGGGAGTTATCACCAGGCTCCCCTGGTAAAACAAGCTGTTAGCATTCATCCTGCAGCCATCTCTCCCAACTCTTCTACCTTCTCTGTGCAAGCTGCACAAAGAGAATGGGGAAGGGGGGTTGTGGTCAGTTCTTAATGCCTTGTCTCTTCTGCTCCTTCCTCCTCTTACTCTTTCGCTGCTCCAGTGTGAAGTCCCCTCCACGAGAAACAGTCCTTCATGTACTTCTCCAATGTGAGTCCTTCCCACAGGTTGCAGTTTTTCAAGAACTGCTCCAGCATTGGTCCTTTCCACAGGGTGCAGTCCTCCAAGTATAGTCTGCTCCAGCATGGGTTCCCCACAGGGTCACAGGTCCTGCCAGCAAACCTGTTCCTAAGTGGACCCTTTTTCACAGGTCCACAGTTCTTGCCAGGAGCCTGCTCCAGTACGGGCTCCCATGAGTTCACAGCCTCCTTCAGGCATCCACCTGCTCCAGCACAGGTATCTGCTCCATCATGGACCTCTGTGGGCTGCAGAGGGAAAGTCTGCAGCACCCTGTTTTTTACCAGGGGCTGTGGGGGAATCTCTGCTCTGGTGCCTGGAGCACCTTCTCCTCCTACTTCTTCAATTGACCTTGGTGTCTGCAGGGTTGTTTCTCTCACATATTCTCTCCCTTCTCTCTGGCTACTGTTCTGCAACATTTTTTTTCCCCCTTCTTAAATATGTTATTACAGAGGTGTTACCACCCTTGCTGATGGTCTCAGCTTTGGGCAGTGGTGGGTCCATCTTGGAGCCTGCTTGCTCTGTCTCTGTCAGACATGGGAGAAGCTTCTGGGATATTCTCACAGAAGCCACCTCTGTAGCCCCTCCCCTACCAAAAACTTGGCATGCAAACAGATATATTATAAAATATCTGTCTCCTCCTACAGCAAGGTGGAAGCTAGGAAAGGTACTTTACAGTGCCCAGAAGTGAGTAGACGCCATCATTTAGAGAATAGAATCCCACCCCTAACTTCTCATTTTGGGGTAAGTTGAACTGTGTACTTTATTGCTACTTTACTGGTCCTGATGGGTTCTTGGACACTGAGCTCACCTACAGAGTCTTCAATTTGGACTACATGTAACCACTGAAGATACCTACCCATAGGTCTATTTCAAATACGTTCAGACATTAGTATAGGCAACCTTTTAAAGAAGGGTTTCTGTATTCTCCTCTCCTTTAACTTTTCTCCCTTGTAAGAACTCACCAGAATGCTTCCTGAGGGTAGGATTCAGCTGCCTGTATGCCAGGTTTTTATTTCAGATGTTCCACCTGACCATACCAGGATTAAATGGAAGGTCATGCGTCTGCCAGAAAGTCAGTGTCATATTTGTCAAACTTATATTGATATCCTTGACACCTTAAGGGACCTAAAATGACACTAGACACCTAAATGTGGGCTGCTGAATCCTGCCCTAACTTTTAGTCTTGCCTCTCTACTTCGTTACTGTGGTATAAACCACTAAAATCCTTGTGCAACCTACATTGTTGTTATGTATCTACATGTCCCTAATTCTACATCATGGTTTCATAAATACTTTTTAATATCTCTGCATAGCACACTTGAAACTTAGAACTGTATGTTATATTTTCTTATAATAAAACCACAGTATTTCAATATTAAATTTATATTTTAGTATTTTTAAAATTTTACCAGTTATATCTTATATTCATTATTAACTAATCATCATTAAAATTCTCACTGTTACCTAATTAAAATACAGCTAGTTTTACCCTCAAAAACATACTAGCCAGTGATGAACAGCCATAGAAAAACAAAGTATAAACAGCTTTTCCATTTTTGTGTATGGGTTTCGCTTGGGCAAAATACTTGCTTAATGCATATTCCCAGGAAGAATGTGTCTTTCTAACAATTTTTTTTCCTTTCTTGTTATTAAGCAATAGAATATACTGAGTAAATGAGAAAAAGATCTCAACAAAAGAATGAACTGGCCTTGTTTAATTTAAAGAAGCAACAAATCAAATGAGATATCAAAAATGCATATTAAATAATGTTATTGAGAAAGTTGGTCAGAAATGTCCAATTTATTTGCATAACAGTAAAAGAAGAAAGGATCATCTAGAGAAATAGAAAGGAAAGCTGATAAAAAAAAGTAAAATTCATGGGGTTTTTTCTGTGTAATTTATTACCTTCATTAAAGCTCATTACAGTCAATATCTTGTCAGGATTAAAAATGTTTTATAAGGACTGCAGAAATATTTGTTATGGAATAAAAGTTATTTCAATTAAATTGAAAAAAAAAAAAAAACACCCTGCAATTAAATTTTAAAAGCCTTTTTTCAAGTCAGATATTAAAGTTCATGACAAACTTAGAAAGACTGTGATATGGACTGTAGGCATCCATAGCATAGTGACAGAGAATAATAACTCCCTCTGACAATTCTTCCATTTGAACAGGTGGGTTTGAAAATTTTTATTCTACCTTGAATATGCCAGCCTGGAATTTCTAAGTAATATGGTAACTGTCACGAATTGCTACCAGCTTTGTAGCAAATAATTTCAGTCTTACTGTAAGAAGAGTCAAGGATGATCTGAGCCTCAGGAGGCTGACTCTGTTGATTTACTTGTTCTGGACTCTTTCCAAAGAAAAAATAATCTATCTCTTATTATTATCCCTAGTAATGCTTAGCGGAATGCATTTTAGACCACAGTGTGATGCGTTGCCATACAGTTTCAGAGAAAAGTCACAGCTGCTCAGGAGATAAGAAACCACCTTATACTGTAGTGCAAAAAAAGAAAAAAGCTCACTTACGCCTTTTAAAATGTCAGAAGGAAAAAAAAAAAATCCTTCATAATTTTCAAACCAGGATGGAATTATCTATAGCATAACTTCAAAAACTATTGTGGTTTAACATACCAAGATGAAATTGATTTACCACTTTTAATAATTCAGGCTGGCGGCGAGGAAGTTGATAAGGAAAGCCTGAGGTCTATCAAGAAAGACTTCAGGGGAATGGGGCGAATACTTGAAGGAGCTGGGGTGCAGGTGATCTTTTCTTCTATGCCCGTGGTGTCAGGGAAGGGTACAGGGAGGATCCAAAAAACCCAACTCTTAAATAGATGGCTTAAGAGCTGGTGCAGACGCAAGAATTTTGGCTTTTTTGACCATGGGGCAATTTACACTGCACCTGGCACGATGGCTGCTGATGCAAGCAGCCTGTCCCTGAGGGGTAAGAGGATCTTAGCTGAAGAATTAGCGGGACTCATTGACAGGTCTT
>NW_010130800.1:140684-144191 GCF_000699245.1 Pterocles gutturalis | reverse complement strand
TGGGGGGACCCAGCTGCGGCGCGGCCCTGCAGGGACTTGCCGTCCGGCCCCCCGACGGGCCGTGGGTTTTAACAGCTCCGGCTGGCATCGGTGAGGCTGAGTGTGAAATCACTGCTCGGTTCCTCTAAAGTCTCTGGTTTTTTAAGTGACGGACAGCTGATTGTTGTAACTCCGTGCTGTCTGTCTCTTACGCCAGCCTGTGCTTCATGTTAACGTGAACTTTAAGTCGGGGGGGGTGGTATTTTCCAGGTGGGAGAGTGAGGGACAATTTGCCAGAGGAGATGCAGGAACAGGAGGCTAAACTCACCCCCCAACCCATCCCAAACCCTTCCGTCTTTCCTAACCCAACTCCCCTACTCAGTAAGGAGAAATCTGCTTCTTTACCATTTCAAATTGCAGATCCTGATCCTCACCTCCAAGGCGGTCCATACCCATCATCTCCCTAACCCCCCTGCTCTCAGGGCATCTTCCTGTCCCGTCAATCCTTCTCATGTTTGATAGTTTGGGGAGGGGGAATAAAAGGGTAGAGGGGTTCTGCATTTGGTCACGCGCTATTGTCTGTCCACCAGCAGAAATGGAAACAGGCCTTTAATTACTCTGAGTCATTAAAAATCTTCCAATGAGTTTTGCAGGAGAAGGCTTCCTACCTGCAAGATTCTTGGTCAAACTTCATCTAAGAAAAAGGCAGTTTACTCGGGGTAGCTGTCGACATATATTATTATGTACTGACACATTTTACAGCTGAGATAGCAGCATTCCATGGTCAGATGAAATTTTTATTATCCTGCTATGATGATAGAATACCAATATTGTCATAGCACCTATAGATCATCATTAGGTCGAGCCCGAGAGAGATGCAATATAACTATAGGCATTGGCCGTTCATATCCTGATGTGTCGTGAGGTGAAGAATAAGGTTACCTGAGGGGTAACTAAATAGCTTCACAGAGGTGCTATGAGTCTTAAAGTTTAGCACAAATAAATATGCCTTTAAGGTAGTTTCTCTTTCCTCTTTTACTACACAGCTAGACAAACACCTGGGTTTTTTTCAAAGCAAAATAGCTGGAGTTATCTTGTCACTTTTTTGTGCTCTTAAAAATATTTAGCTTTGCTCACAAAACATCTGAGCAGCAGCAGCTCAGACCTTGACTGAGCGAAGTCTATATATAGCTCTTGCACAGAGAAACAAGACAAAGTTTGCTGAGGTGTCCAAGGACTTCTCTAAACAGTAAATATCCTTCCACAGTTTGAGTAGTTTGCTGCACTGACTGGAGAAATATGGAGTCCAATGTAAGAGTAACTGACCACTCCTTATGAAACTAAGGATCCCATCAAGCCTGGCATGGCAATATTTTCTTTACTATCTTTCCAGAAAGTAAATATGTTGGAGGGAAAGTGACTTTAAAATAATCCCATTCGTTTCCTCTCTGGCCTGTTGCTGAATGTAGACAATAAGGTGAGATCTGTGAATTAATTTTACAGACACTCTGCCAGCAGCAATGTCTTCTGAATCTCTTAGCCAAATCTCATGGAAAAAAAGACATCTTTGTCTTCCTCTCCCGACAGAAATCTCAGCCTTCTTCTGGTCTAACTCCTGCTCTTCCCCCAGCACGGAAGTTCGTGTCACAGCATCAAATACCCTCTCCTGATCTTCAGAGTCTACCACATCATACAGACCAAGTCCTCCTCTACTCGCTCCCCTCTGGGGCTCCCTTGACATCGCGGCGTCTGCCCTTCCTCCTTCCCTAACACAGCCCCTCAGTGAAGAAATCTTCTCCACCACAGTTTTCTCACCCAAACCTCCATTTGCTCTCCTCCTCCCTCCCAGATGAAAGAAAGTAATTTCTTTCCTTCTGCTGTGCTGATTGCTCTTCATCTCTCTTTTTAGATGCTTGTTCAATTGGCCACGGTAAAACGCTGTGCTCATATGATTAAAAGGAATTGAGTGAATATTTGTTTGATGGATTTTTCTACTTGAGGTAATGCTATGAAGGGACCTTGGCATACTTTCTGCATGGAAAAGTATTTTAAAAAATAAGTATCTTTTCCTGTGGACATTTGTATCTGGGCACAAAAGTACCATGCCAGTGAGTTCAAGCTGACATAAAGAGGAAAAATATATTTAAGTATGTAAGTCCTGTTGATTAAAAATAAAAACAAACTACATACACACAGAGGAAAAAAAAAAAAACAACCCACAAATATCTGCACTTTCAGTTTAAGATGTTATTGCCCCAAAAAACTAATTCTGCTGCTTCACTGGTCACTACAATCCCTTCAGCTAAGCACCAAGTGGAAAACATGTATGCCGTTCATCAGCTTTGCTGAAAAGTCAAGAAGTTTAGATCAGCTTCTTGGCACCTAGAGCCAACTTAGTACATTTTGCACTGAAGTGACTGAGACACAGTCACATATTCTGTTCCCTTTCTCCTCTGGAAAAAAAGGCGGTTCCATTAGCCAAGGGCTAAAGTGATGTGATGTGAGCATGGGAGCATTATAATACTGCAGAGATGGCTAAGTAAAAGCTCAGATCAGTAAAAGTAATTAAGCATTCAATTCACCACTGAATTCAAAGGAAACAAAGCATCTCTATACCTTTATGAATTCCGCCACAAACATCTGAATTGCTTCTGAAAAGTCTAACAGGAGCTTCTACATCAGATAACCAATTCTGTGTTCATGAAGCCCAAAATAAACTTAGTTAAAGGATCAGGGGTGAACATCATACTGTGTTGAAGAGCTTCCAAAAGCTCCCTTTAGCTCGTTGGTCCAGGTTATTCAGGGATTACCCCAACTCTGTCCTGATGCATGGGCCACGGAGTCAGAGCCTGTCTGGATGAACTGCAGAGATCTGAAATGAGCTGCAGAGACTCGGAAGACTTACTCGGATGGTCACCCAAGCACTGAATATGCTTTAAGAAAAAAAAATCAGCATGGTGCCTTTTGTGTTGCCTCTGTGTGTATTTTAGCTCACAGGTTTCCAGCCTCTGATTGGGGATCCTCGGGGGAAGTACATTTAAGCAGGCTCTGCAAGATCACCAAGGAACGTGGCTGTACTGTGACTGGTTAATTTGCTCTGCCTTCCCTGGAAAACAACGAAGGCTCCAGAAACTAGAAAAACTAAGGTTTTAATCAACTGTGATGCTGAATGAAGAAAGGAACAGCTTTTATACAGCCCTTATTGTTCTAAAACCTGGAAAATCATCACTTTGCCTTTGACAGGGTTTGGGACAGCTTCCAGTGGCAAGTGCAGGCTCTCTCAGGTAGCCCACTGACCCCCGAGGTCTCCTCATCCATCCTGTGCAGGTCCGCTTTTGAGATGGAAACCAGCCTAGGTGGGTTCCCATTGCCCTCTACTGAACAGCACCTTGGAGCACAGCTGGTGGCCAGCAGTTTGGGGTTATGGCTACCACCAGGAGTGTGAGTGTAGTCTTGGTGTCACAAGCGAGAAGGAGGACATTGAACTGGAAAAACTGAGAATGAACAAAGTCTTGAAAATGTGTCTTA
>NW_010130800.1:115519-140653 GCF_000699245.1 Pterocles gutturalis | reverse complement strand
GGGAAAGAAATAAAGACCTTAGTTTGGTTTTACCCAGAGAAAGATTAACAGGTGACCCAAACACAATCTATAAATACGCACATGGGAAATCAGCATCTCATAACAAATGCTCCCAAACCTCACAGCAAAGAGACAAGGGCCAGGGAATAAACACTGTAAATTAGTAAACTGAGGCTGAGAACAGACTGCACAATTTAGCAAGGGAGGTAATCAACCATGACTGCAACTTTCCCAAAGTTTGTGGTTAAAGCTCCCTTTCCCCATCCCCATTTTCTAGACGCAAATTGAGACTAAATTTTTCTCCTAAAAAAAACCCAAGAAGTTGAACAGAAAGGAATTCATTTAAGTCCTGTGGCCAGTTTGACAAAGGAGAACAAAGATGCCCACCAGGACCCTTTCTATCTTTATAATCTCTGACGTTGCTTCGCAAAAGGCTTCCAAATGCCTTCCTATTGCAGTCACCTCTCTGTTCCACCTGGAGTGTCTAAGGTGATGTGTCCCCTTCCCTGACAGCCAAACTGCCAGCAGCGCTCATATGTCGTGATGTGCTGTCAACACAATCATCATTACACAATGAGAACCACATTAACTGAACTTAATAGCAAAACAAATATCAAGAAGAATACCACACAGGCTGGCTTATTTATTTCCTTATTCAAGTCATTCATTAAAACCCTCGCCATTTTCTTGCTTATCAGAGGTCACCATCAAATTTCCAGCTGCCACTGAATTTCCAGGCACAACCAAGCACTGATGAATCCACGAGGTCTTTTTGCCACAGAAATTAAGCCTCATTTGCGAGCTTTCCCCAATGTCATATTAATCATTTTGACTGTCCTGATTTTATCAGCAGAATCAATTTTTTTTTTCTTCCTGGTGATCATTTCTTTTAAAGTCATTTTGTTGTGGAAACAAAAAATATTTACACAAAGAGGATGATCGATGATTGGATGCTCTAAATTAAGCACTTTTAAAATGCTCGTTATACATCTATTGGCATTGGCTGTCTCATTGTGAGCTGCAGGCTGCGATTATGGGGACAGGCACTCTCGGATGGAGCACACACAGTAGCCGTGTTTACATTGCTGCAAGAGAGGCCTCCGGAGCCAACAGCGTGAGTAGAAAAGCAGCACATGACTTTAAAAAAGCACAACAACAGAAAAGCATGTACTTGTTGGCCAGCAGCAGACACTGACTCTGTAAACAGCTGTGCCCGGTATGCGCCTTATGGTCTTTCTGCCCGAGGCCACCATGCATGCTGCCTGCTCCCAGCAGCCTTGCTGTCCTGGATGGAGCGGTGTAAATACATCGGATCCTCGTGTACACTGGGCTGGCAGAGCAAGGGGGACTGTCACCACCCCAGGCTTTGCAGGGAGCAGCAGTCAGAGGTGAAGCATCGTCACCTGGGACCAAAAACAGACGCGCTCTGCTCGTGGCTGTGCTGTCTGAGGAAGCTTCGCTTCACAGCAAAAAAACTGTATCCGGGATAAAAATATCTCTGGTGGCTTCATGTATCCCACATCCACCCACCAGTTCGGTTTGTCGCCCTGCCCCAAACACTGGTGTCAGCACAAGCAGGGAGTGGGAAAGGAGGGATGGAGCAGCCAGGGCCAGGCTGCAGCAGGGACTGCTGCAACCAGCCTCACCAGAGAGGTGGGTGTGTGAAAGCGCAGGAGGAGCGCCGGGAGGTGTCTAGTCCATAGATCCCACAGACCAAGGCCATGTCCTCTCTCCTCATGGAAAGGGAGTCTGAAAAGCCCAAACAAGAGGCAGAAGGCACCCTCTGCAGATTTGCAGACAACACCGAATTAGGTGGGCATGCCGAGCACCCATGCTTCAGTCCAGCAGGACCTTGGGAAACTTGAGGTCAACAACCTCGTGAAGTTTATTTAGCAGAGACACATGAAGTAATGCAATGAGCTGGAATAACCCCAGGCACCAGTTCAGGCTGGGAACCAACTGGTTGAAGAGCAGCCCTACTGAGAAGGACCCATGGGTTGTCTTGAAAGCCCACTTAAAGAGGAGGCAACACACCCCTCTCACTGCAAATGAAGCAAACCACTCCTCACAGTGCAGATCAGGGGGAGTTATCATCCCTTCTGTTTGGTGCTGGTGGGACTGCGCCTGTTTGAGCCTCCCATCCAAGAGGGCGGTGGGGAAGCTGGAGAGGATCTGGCAAGTGAACTGCTGAAACACTTCTCCTGTGAGGAGAGCCTGAGGGCCTCAGGCTTGCTGAGTCTGGTGATGATGAAGTTAAGGCTAGATGTAACAGCAGCCCAGAAGCTATGCAAAAGCAGTGATAAAGATGATGGAGCCAAACCCTTCTCATAGCAGCAGTGATCGAGGCAATGGACACAAGCTGTGACTGGGGGGCTAGATTGAACACTAGGAAAAACTTCTCCACCACAGGACTGTAATACTGAACAGGTACCAGACAGGCTGTGGCATCTGCATCCTTGGAGGTACTCAAGAATCAAGCAGAGCCATGGTTGACTCAAACCACTATAGGCTCCAGCCCTGTTTCAGGGTGGAGGTTAGACTAGAAACATCCAGAGGTCCCTTCCCACCAACATTTCAAAAAGTCTATGAAATCCAGCTGCAAGGGACACTATGGTCCTGACACAGGTTTTACTGTGCCCTGTTCCTGCTCAAGGCAGTGTCCAAGTCTCGCCACACAGGTAATGTCCAAACACACATGGGATGTCCACAGCTTCCCAGCTTCTGAAGAGACTCATGGTAAAAGGTCTACATGCTGCTCTACTGAGTGTGCTCTCCTGCCCCATTGAGACTTGTAAGCAAAAACCATTTGAAAAGTGGTTATTTTTAACTCTGAAGGAAAAGCATTATTATAATTTGGACCTGGCAAAGCAACAGTGACAAGCAGATGCATCCTTTCCAATGTAAACTCCTCAAATGTGAAATGATTCCAGGATAATAATTAGACACAGTTGAGCATGTAGAAAGATGGAAATGCTCCACCCCAGGGCATTTATCTGTTGTAGGACAGCATGAAGCATGAAAAAGTACATTACAGAGCCTTTCATCTCCCCTTAAAACACTTCAGAGACAGTTTAAATTCCTTGAAAGGAAAACATTTTAAGACCCTTCATGTACTCAAAATGCCTTTCAGTAGTCCCTCAGAGAACTCTTTGTACCTTGGCAGAATCACAATTTACAGCTCACAAGACCACTAGCCCTTCACAAATACTACAACTTGTAAAAACTCAAAATATGAGAAAACAATGAGCATTATTATTATAATATTTGGTCTTTGCTTCAAAGTGTTCTTCCCTCAAATGAGGTTTTTTTCTTATAGAACTGCCCTAATTAGATGATTCACACAACACATTCATAACCAAGAAGAAGATAAACTGGAAAAGGGAGTGTGGTTTTCTTGTATTAGCAACATACAGTCTGACTGTAATTATTCCCAACTGGAATATCCATACATAAAAGCAATTGTGCAATTACAGTAATTTGTACAATTATTCTAATAACATATTATTCCCTTCATTTTTATAAACTCAATTTAAGATTCTTTTTTATTGTGTTCACACAGCAATTTCTAAGTCTAATAATGAAGCCTCCCAAGTCCCCTGCAAGGCAAGGTAAGGTGAGGTGAGTAGAGCCTCGTTCCTACCGACTAGTTACAAATGCACTGATTTCCTCAATATTCCTTTCTCCCAGCCCAGTATCCCAGATTTCCTGCTTGTACAAGGTGTCACCTCGCATCTCTGCAAGTTATGTGGGGCAAGTTAATGTATTTGTATTAATTTCATATGATGGCACACAGTGTGGATGCACCCTGCACATGCAAATATCCTTTCACCATTAGGTAACAAGCAAGTAGCCTTACCTTACAGGTGAGGAAACTAGAGGGCAGACTGACTTGCCATCACGGAGACAGTGACAGATCTGTGAATATATCCCAAGGTCATGATTCCAGCCTATAAAGTCTGGCTGTCCTTAACAGCCAAACGCTCGGACCAGGGAGAAGCGCCATCTCTTTCAAGGTGGGATATGCAGTACTGAAGTCTGCAACTTTGTCTTCTCCTCATGCATACAGGGATAAACTGAAGAATTGTTTGACAAAAATGAGTGGAGTTACACAAGTGTAAAAGCCATGCTGTTGGAAGAAGGATCAGACGCTTTATCCTTCCACAGCAGCAGTGGGGTACATTGACTTGTCTTTACAATTAGTGAGATAATACAAATCTTCCACTTGTAGCTCATTCCCACATGACCCAGGGCAGTTGTACTTACAGAGGTTTAAGACACTGTTGTTTCCAAATTTTTTAAGCCAAATCATCACCAGTTTCAGTCCTCTTTTATTAAACCACCTGGTCACTAAGGTACCCTTGTGGTGTTCATACAGACTTCCTGGAGCGGGATGGGATGGCAGGCTGAGGGCATGAGCCATAACGAATATCCTCAGAAGACGATCCAAGTAACCAAAACACAGAACTGCTGCATTCTCACTCCCAAACCAAGACTCGTCAGTTTGTTTTTATAGTGAAATAACCAACCTCACTGCAAAACCCTCCTGGGGACCATTGCTCTAACTTTTCCCATGATGTGGTTGGGCAAGGTCAGCGGTAGTTCATACGCACAGTATTCAGTACCACTAGCTATATCATGGCAACAACTACCTATTTCTTGTTTCCTTTAGGTTTGATGGCAGAACAGCTGTTGGACTAGGGAGACAACAAACTGAGGATATAGTCAAAGCTCACTGTACTGACTCAGGATCTTATCTCTGGCTAGAAGTGCTCCCATGTTCCATAGTAAAGACAAGCCTCAGGCTTTCAGAGCATGTTTTCTCTTTGTTCTACTTTAATCAATCAGTGCCAATTAACCAACATTTAATTTCAGCTTGAGGAGGGAAAGACAGAAATAATTATGTCCTGAGACAGACATCTATCAGCTTCTCCAAACCTATTAACCACCTCAGATGAATTGGCAATCAATTAACTGAGATTAAAAAGTCTAACGCACAAACCATCTTCTTTACACTCTGCTTCACTCCTGTCTCTAGAGCCAGGACAACACAAAATAACTACCCAACCTCTGCATATTTTCATACAAATGGAACGTGGCCTTGTACATAAAACAAATTCACTGGTTCATCCCAGGACATGGGTTCCTCTGACACCGAAATACAACATGGACTTGTTCCAGGCTGCCCTGACCAGGGAACAGAATAAGCCACTCTTGACATGTCTGTTTATAAGGCATCAGCTAAACAACTGTATTATCTGTATTATTATAACAATTGTATAAATCAAGAGTTACATGCTGTAGGTCCAAGTCACCCATTGTAAAACACACTCTTGCAGTCTTGAAGACAGGTTATTCTGGATGGATTAAAGATGTGAAAAATACACATAGTAGCGTGAGATAGGAGGATAAGGTTGTTGTAGCTTTAGGTGTTTACAAGGTGTAGGTCTGGCTTTCTTCTTGACCCAGTGTAAATGTCTGTTTAGGGTACGATGTACAGGGTCCTACCCTCCCTGGACCATGCCGGTGTGATCCCACTTCCTATAAACACTGGAGATGAATCAGATGAATCCTGCCAAACATCTGCTTTCATTTATCAAAACAAGGTTAAGAAACTTGATCATAGTTTATAAACGCCTCCTGGGAAGGGACTTCTCGTAACACAAACAGCAGGGAGGCAGTAGCACTGAATGGGAAGCTGACCCCTTCCAGCAGTGTCCAGCTCTTAACACCTGGTGTGAGCAGTAGCAATCACCGAGATTATTACGTGAGACAGTACTGCTATTTTTGTTGTTAAGAAATTGAATAAACCAAAGTGACATAATCCACTGGGTAGTGTAAAGCAGTCAGCTTTATATCTGATCTTCATAGCTGCTTTTCAACACTCTCCATTTATTTGGAGTTCCTAGCATTTTGATTTTGTCATTATACACACCACCTGTGCTTTTTTTCTTCAAATACATAAAAGAAATTATTAATGAGTTCTTCTGCCTGCAGTTTTCTTGTTTGGACTTTTCTAACCTTAGCCACAAGTAAAATTACACACATTTAATCCAGCAAATCCAAGCATAAACTGCATTGAAGAATGGTCTGTACCAGTGGCGCCAGCATTCAGCCGGACCTGGAATCCATGGAGAATTCCAGAAGAAAACCCATATTTTGATAATACTGACTGAAGAGGAGGGATGGACCCCTTAAGTAGCTTGCTAACTGCCCAAATCTAAGGAATCAAGCAGTAAATAACATGATGATACGGGGAGATGGCTCTTGGTGGAGGCTGTTGGAGTGGCACACCGGGTGTTATCCCAGCTCAGCAGTGGGGAGTTGGGAACAATCACAGACCACCACCTTTTAGCCGAAAGAAATATGCTTTTAGTAAAGGTAACTTCTTAGCCAGACCTCTCAATCTTAAATATTAATAATTTTACCACTACAGCTCTCTCTAGCAGCACTTAGAAAAATCTAAAATCTCATTAACCATATAGAAGATACAACAATTGCCTGAATGACACATACTGAGGAAGACACTTGAGAGATGCCAAATCTCCCAGCTCAGAGGAAAAAAAAAGTGTGTTTCAATACAATCAAGGAGGAGCACAGGACATAGGTAGGGACAGAGAGCATCAGCCTTGCTCCAAGGGGGCAATCTGCCCAGGACAGCATAGAAAATACTCACCTGTTGGTTAATAATGACAGAGCAAGTCTCAAGATGAAACTTTGGAGAAGGGGAAGGGGATTTTATTTTAAAAAACAAACCCACTTTCATTCACATCCTTGTACCCACATACTCACAACCAGAAAAAAAGCGCCTGTCCATCATCCAGGCACCAAGACATGTGTTTCCAGGGTCTGCTCAGGATCCCACGCAGTGACACAGAGCACAAGGGACATGGCTCTGCAGTCCTCATCCTGGCTCCTTCCATGGCTGGTGACCACTCACCACTTCGGGCTGTGCTTTTGAACCCTGCAGCTGACAGCAACTGCCTTCTTTTGTCTCTCCATCCCACCCTCGCTGCCCTTTCTCTCCTCTCTGAGTGCCTCAGGGCTCCAGCCTGTTAAATAAATTTCACCCCCAGGCTCCTCTTCTCTATAAGTAATCAAGGCTTTCAAAATAAAAGTGTAATTTATTTTAATGGGTGCCTCTGGAGGGGGACCCCTAATACCAAAATCCTTGGGCGAGTATACCCTTACAAGTTAAGTTCCTGCCCCTCACAAAACAGTCCAGTCCAATAGTAATATTTGGGTCTGGTGTCTTCTTATTTCTCATTGGGTCCTTTTTTGTCTTTAGGCAAGTTCTTTTTCCTGTTTCTGGGGCTGTGGTTTAGGCTAGTCGTTGTTAAGTCTTCTCTTTCTGGTTCAAACTGGTTCTGGGGTTTCCTGAGTTTTCTTATTCCTCCAATCAGATAAAAAGTTAGCATTAAGCAAGAGCATCAAGCAAGCTATAAGTTCTACTTTACCATGAATGATTACTTTTAAGTGCTTAAGCAAAGTTCTTAAAGGCTTTTAAAACATCTTAACAGTCTCCGTAATTTTAGATACCTTCCTGGGCTATTGTAGCCTTGCAACCTAATTCTATTACCTCCACGCACTGTTCATGTCTCGTTTAGGTCTAGCCTACATGCTCATGCAGCTCAGCTTTGCTGCCTTCCACAGCAAGCCCCAACCTTTATCTTCCTGCTATCTTCCCTTTGATGGTCCAAGGCTGTATTTCAGCCTGGGTGTAGGTTGTCCATTGCTGTGGGCCATCCCTTGCTTGCCTGATCCAGCCTAAAGGTGTATTACTGCCAGCTCCAGCTCAGCCCAGCTCTGCATGGCTAAACGTGACCAGTGGTGCTCTCCTGCAGCATCACCTACAGTGATGTAGATGCCAGCAATTGCAGGTATAATTCTATGGCTTCTCCTAGATGGGAGGTCAAACTACACCAGACCTCAGCCAATGACCCAGAGACCTTGCAAGGGCCCAGGTTGCTCCTAAGGGGTCTCTGGAAAGTGATTGCCCCCAGCTGGTCAGCTGGCTATAGATCTGACTTTTGGGGGATGCTTATCTCTACTGGAAATCAAAATAAACAAAAAGATTGAAAACCATTGAACTAGATAGTGCAAGAGCCTTCCAGTGGCCTTGAATATGCTATTCATTGAGGTTGGAAGCTGTTAAGAAATTTTTCAATACATGATTTAATCTGGGCAGCCTGAGCTCCTTCTGGAGCTCCTTCTGCAGAGGGAGGAAGCCCAGCAACTCTGCAGCCAGGGCCCTCGGGCAAGGAAAGGGAACGTTTTCAATGGCTTTTAGAGGATGCGATGGCCAAGTCACACATGTTCCAGCAGTTCAATGGCAGCGTTATAAAGCTAGAAAAGCAGTGTCAGGTGAGCTGCCTAAAAGGGCAAAAACTGCTCCCTACTCTGCAGCGTGCTAATATTTGGGCATTTGTGGGTTTTAGCTGCCTCACAATTGGAAGGCAACCTCTGAAGTGTAGGGTTTTAGTGGCCATCCTAGACACTGAGCTAGCAGCAGCTCCTCAGCAGGCAGAAACCTGCTGTGGCACTGACTTCTCTGCAACTGAGGTGTCCCACAGTGGATGCTGGGGTGATACAGTCCTGCCCGGGTATCAGCACTGCCTCCCCCTGTGCCGCCATCCACCCGCCGCAGGACATGCCGCACCTCTCCCTTTGCCCACACCAGCAGCACCGGGAGGCGAGCAGCTCCCTCTGGGAATTCTTCTTTTTCCATGGGGAAAAAAAAAAAAAAAGCTTTTTTTTTTGGTCTTCAGTGTGCTTCTCAGCCAGATCAGTCCCTGGAGCTGAGTCCCAGTGGGGCCATGCAACTGGTGGTGCCAGCAGTGTGGGGAGCAGGGAGGGAAGAAGCCAAGGGAGGGCTGGGGACAGATCCTGCCCTCAGCCCTGCAAAGTATGACTACCACCGAGGGTATAACATACTTTCAACTCCAGAGAGACCAGTTGCAAAACAGCTTTCCATGAACCACTTCACCATCTACCTGCCTTGGTGGCATTCCTTCCCTCCTTGTGCCTGGAAAAGGTTGCTGAAGATGCATACAGCATCTCCTTTTCTATTCCAGAAAATCTGGAACTTTATTAATAAAGCAAACAAACCCATGGGTCCTAACCTTCACTGCTTTGTTTCATACACTCCCAGTGTCCCAGGGGAAAATAAAACAGTACGTTCACTGACCAGTTCCTGCAGAGTGCGAGGACGTGTCCCAGAGCCAGGGAGTGCCCAGGGGACACTGGGAGGGTGTCCCTCCTCACCCTGCACCATGCAGCTGTTCCCAGGCCCTCTGATAAATGCATGCTGTGACAGGTCTTCAAGGGTAATGTCCTCCAGTCAAGGGAGTGGCGCTGCCATGTCCCCACCAAAGAGGAGCCCATTAAACATTCTGTCCCTCAAATGCCAGTAGCCTTTTGGTGGGCATCTTTGATTTGAGAGACTGATAGAGCCCAGGTATTTATTCTTCACGCTCAAATACATCCAACTGTTTTTAAAGCAGAGGGTACTGACAGCCCAAGAAATACAATCTTATCCCAAGGCCTTGAGAAGTTCAGTGTTTGTTGTGTGTCTGCCTCCATCAAAAGCAACTCCTGGTCAAGGGCACCCGACACTAACGGGCGTTGATAAGAGGACCGCATCCCCTGCTGCTGCAAATGGTCCTACTGCTCGAAGTGGATCAGGCTCTATGTTTTGTTAAATAAAAAAATGTCACAGCTGGGTGAAAGGTATCGTGCAGGCAGTGGCTGAGGCAGAGCTCCCTGCCCATCTCCAGGTACCGTGGCACTCAGGGACAACAGAGACATCAGCTCAGGCTTTAAAGGCTGCCTGCCAGCTTCAGTCCCAAAGGCAGTGGCATTGCTCCACGCAGGCAGGGACCATCAGTGGCACTACCCATCCTGAAGCCAAGTAACCTCAGAGAGCCAAGGGGAGGGCAGCAGAGATCCCCCCAGCACAGGTGCCTTCTGCAGCATCCATGAAATGGGACGAATCTGGGGCATAAGCAAGGTTAGAAAACAAACTCTAATACAAACAGAGCTGAAGGGATGGTTGGCTAGCATTTAAATTTGTTTTAACAACAGAGGAAGCCCATGTCTGAAGATGTGTTTTATCTCCCTGCAGATACATAAGAGCTGTGGAGGGATCCTGGAAGTGCAAGGCACCAGCAGTGGCTCACCATCCCCTTGATAACGGGGTCCTTGAAGGAAGATGTGCTCTGTGTCCCCAAAAGACCTCCCAGTGGTCATAAATGCTTTGCTAATTTTGGGGTTTTGGATTCAAGGTGTGTGTGGCCTTCTCCAGAAAGGGGCCCTGCTAGCACACCACCTTGTGCCTCAGTTTCCCCACCTGCACAGCCAGGGTTACTGGGCTGTCCCCACAGAAGCGCTGGGAAGATGGATTGGTTAATATTTGCTTAGTGCTCTGGAGATAGCACTATATAAGTCTAATTACATTTTATGCCCTGATGTGATAAGGATGTCATCTTGGATTAGAGGGGATTAGTTGTTAATGCCATTCCTGTACATACCGGTCCCCTCCAGGGCTTTGATTTCTGCTGAGAAGGTTTTTCACTCTGCTTTCAAATCAGCAAGGTCCTCCTAGTTATGTTAATCAAGGAAATCAAAGATTTTTGGTGAATGAAAACAACACTTGGTGGATACCTGGATAAGCCTTCAGCCAAGCAGAGGTGCGTGCTCCGTGAACACTGGTGTGCACTCAGTGACACTCCTGCTTTGGCATCCCTGTGCCTTTGACAGGGCCCAGGGAAGGGGGCTGAGTGCGTCCCCTCCCTCTGCACTGGGCTCCAAACACACCACAGAGTTATTAAGTACAAATCTAAGTTAATGTTTACCGCTCACCCAAAACACAGAGATTGCCAAACGCCAAAGGAAATGGAGTGAGAAGCCACTTGCCGGTAACGATTGGAGGGCAAAATGCCACTGAGAAGACACCCCACATCCCAGCAGCGCCACTCGCAAGGGAGTACCCAGATCTGCAGCAACCTCCCAGAGCAAGTGAGGGCAGGATCTGGCCCCCATGCTGCACGGTGAGAGCCAAGCAACCCACAGGGATTTTGCTTTTCTAACCCTATTGCTGTGAAGTTTCCATCCCTTGGCTGCTTGAAGAGCCGGAGCACTCTCCCCTGGATGCACAGCTGTCAGGGATGGAGCTGAGATCCCTTCCAGGGATCCCTTTCCAGCGCTCCCCCTTGCTCCGAGCATTGACTTACCCGCGGCTTGGCATGTGTTTCAGCCGCTGAGTCGGAAGGAAAAGGGCTGTCCTGTCCCACCTCCCACTAGCACGGGGTTTGTCCCAGAGGACACCCTGGCTCCAGCACCTGTTGCTGAACACCCAGGATTAGCCAGGAGAAGGACCCAGGCTCCTCAGCAGCTGGAGGGGAAGGATACCACCTCCTGGTGCTCAGCCTCCAGCTGACAGGACCAGTTATTGCTCACCAGCACGGTGAAGAAGCTCGATGGAAAGGAAAGCCTCCAGGGACTTCTCAAGCTGCATTAAACTTCCAGAGACAGATCCCAGCATGGTCCTTTAGTGGGGAACTGCATGCAGCCAGGTATAAACCAGGGAGCTGCAGCAAGAAGTGGTAGGAGCTGGTGAACAACAGCACAAGTCTTGCAAACATCCTTAAATTCTGAAACTGACATTCATCCAGGCTGCACGGTGATGGCCAGGGATTCGTGTCAGCACAGGTTGGCAGAAGCATCTACCAAAATCCTGGGAGGAGATGGTCTTCCCTGCAGCTGAAGCCGGGAGCAGAGGTTGCAGCAGCAGCACCCACCTGAGTGGAGGGGTGTGCCCAGAGCGAAGGGAGCCCCATTGCAGCAGATGCTGAAGATGTTGGAAGCAGTTTTGGAGAATGCCAGACTCTTGGCAGTGGTGGAGCTGGGCACTGCTCTGGGTCCAGCTGGGATCCAACAGCCTGCTCCAGGACATGGTGTCCCAGGACAGGACAGCCTGAAGCCTCAGCGAAGGCTTCACCGCAGCTCCCGCCATCCCAGCCATTGGCTGGCGCTTCCCTCCCAGCCTGCGGGAGCAGATGGATGCCCACTGGCTGCAGGAAATCAGCTGGACACTCAAAGGAAGCACGGGCACGGCTTTTGCAGCTTTTATTCCAATGGGAACAGGCAGCTGTGGGGCTAAACCATGCATGAAGGAGAGAGCGGGGTGTCCTTGCAGTTATACCCTGGGAAGTCCACGTCCTCCAAGCAGAGCAGCCCGGCATTCACACGCAGCATTTCAGGGAGGGGTGCTCCATATTGGTCATGCTCAATAATAAATGAGAATATTTTTTCATTTATTAACACAAATAAAATGAACCCAGAGAAAGGAGGAATCGCTGCTTTCAGAAGAGGTTTGGGGTGGAAAGAGCAAGTGCTTGCAGGGCTGGGACCCTCAGGGGCCAGGGTGCTGTTGCCTCATGGAGGGGCTGCTCCATGCCGGGGAGCTGAGGTACGACAGCTCAGGCAAGTGTAGATGGAGAAACTCTTTGTGGGTCCTCCCTGCTGCGACAAGCCCCACCGCTCCTAAAATAAATAAATAAATAAATAAATAAATACGAAGTCAACATTTTGAGGAAAAAAGGTTAGTTTGGTGCCTGAAACAAGACACGTTCCCTGGAAGCCAACCCATGGCACAATGAGCACTGGTGCTGGCAGACGTGGCACTCCAGATGCCACCAGGGTGCCCTGGCTTAGTGCAGCCCATCCCGAGCCTCAGCGGAGCCATCGCTCTGGGAGCCCTGAGCATCATGCTCCTTTGGCTGCAAAGACCAACCTTTCTCCCAGCAGCTACTGCAAACACAGGGCACGGGGCCAAGCGCTCAGGGAAGCCAGCAGGGTCCCATTAGGGATTTTATCAAATTCGAGGGTTTTTGGCAGAAGATTTCCATTTCTGTGAGTCAGCAGCCTTGCAAAGCGCCTGTCGACAGCAGCGAGGCTCAAGGCAGGCACGTGGGGAAGGGCCCCCGGGACACGCACCTGAACCGGCTGTATGAACACCGGATCACAAGGAGCTGTGCAACGAACCACCCCACATTTTGGCCTGCTCCCCTCCAGTCTATTCCTTGTCCATCCACAGAAGATCTTGTCCAAGCTGAGTTTTCAGGTTAAATGGACCGACATGCTTCAGGTCGAGACAACAGCAGGATTTGCCCACTGACTCTTTCAGTCTTCAAGAGTTACTTTCCCCTTCGCATGCTTGATCAAATCATCAGTTTGTCAAAATCAGGCCTGGAAACAAATAAATTTTATTACTCTAACTATTAACAATTCTTCTTCATCTAAATTTTTCTTGCTAAGCCCAAGACTTCTTTCCCCCTCCTCAGAAAAGAGATCATCCCCCCTCTCTACATTTGCTTGTGCCATATTTGACGGCTGCTCTCATGTCTCCCTGGGCCCCTTCTGTCACCCATTATCCGACCCAGGACAAGCTTGTTGGGAGCCATTATGTCCTCGCTGATCTCTGGCCACCCTCCAACCTGTCCACATCTTCCCTGTCCCAGCATGAAGCAGCCTTTCTTCGCAGCCCTCTCCACAAACCTCAAGCGCCTTCTTCCACAGGTCCTCACACCCTTCACAAGGATTTACGGCCCAACTGCCGCTCAGCAGGGATGGAGTTACTGGCGTTGTTGGTGAGATGAAGGAAATAGGATAGGGGACACAGTCACAGGGGGAGCCAGTGGCCGGGAGACTTGCTGGGAGGTGAAAAATGCTGCCAGCCCCCAGTCGCTGCTCCCTCTCCAGCCACCAGGCATTTGTACACTTGCAGTGCTTGGAGCAGGGTGTCACCTGTCCCAAAACAGGGGCCAGCTCCAACACAGCTCTGGAGGTGCAAGGCAGGGAGAAAATGGGGCTGGGGGCTTGCAGCACAGACCAGGGGCATGGAGCCCCTGCCAGGGGAGGGCTTTGTTTCTCTCTCCTCTTTTTTTTCTTTCTTTTTTTTTTTTTTTTTTAATCAGGATGGGTTATGGGAGGAGTGACAGACAGCCACTCGCCTCCCTCTCCCAGCAGTGTCTGTGAGGCTGCAGGTATCTCCTTGCAAGAAAAAGCAGGAAAAAACTGGAAGGGAGTGGAAACAAGTGGCAAGCAGATTAGAAAGCCAGCTCCTATTTATAGACCAGCAGTCCAGAAACTGCCCCTGTGACAGGGCCATCACTCATTTAACCCTTCCAGCCCCAAGCGCCAGCCTGCCCAGCCATGCTGAGCCAGCCCCAGCCTGCGCTGGGCAGGAGCTTTTTGGCACAGGGGAAGCGGGAGAGACCCCACGCCGGGGCACCCGCAGAGGGGGCAGGAGGCAGGTCCAGGAACGATGAACCTCACAGGGGCTATTCCTCAGCAAGGATGATGAGGAAGAAGTTGGGTCACCGGGACAAGGAGGAGAATATCTCAGTGTCCTGCTGCACCACAGCTAGAGCCAGCCAAAAATGTTTCCTCTCAAGGGGAGTTAATGAACAGGTTTTAGGGGCAACTCCAATGTTTCCAGCCTCTTTTGTGACCCCGGAGCTTTGGCAGGGTTGAAGGCAATGGGGCCATCGCTTGGAGGGCCACTGCGTATCCGGTGTCCATGAGTGGCTGCTGATGCTCACAGAGGGGACGCAGACAGGGGGGAATATATTTCTCTCCTTTTCACCTGCTGCAGTTTGGAGGCTGAATGGTTCCCTGAGGCTGGTCCAGGATCACCCCAATTCCCTGCACAGGGACGGCTGCAAAGTGCGAGGCTGGGTCTGGACAGGTTTCATTGCAATTCTCCATTTAAGAACCAAACCTTCCCCTCCAAACCCTCTCAGCTATAGGCCTTGGCCATTTGCTGCCTCTGCCACGGAGAGACTTTACAGCTGTTCTCCCACTTGCTTGTGTCAATAGCTATTTTTACAAGATTGCTTTTCTTTACTTCTTAATTGATCTAAATCCTTTCCCTTAGCTTTCTTGTTAAAGGTGGATTTAAAGAGAAGGAGTTCATTATCTTGCCATTTTTGAGTCATTATGATTTTCATCCCTCTCCTCATTAATTACTCATTACCCCTCAGTTCTGGAGGGCTGCTTTGTCCCTGATGCATTTGCGAGCAGCCTCCCTGGCAGCCTGTAATCCCCCCGGCCCCGCATTAGCTCGGTCTGGTTTATGCTGCCTTTGCTTTCCCCTCTGCTGCTCCCTGTCTCCTCTGCTCCCAGGTGAGCTCTCACCTTAACGCTGCATCCAAGCAGCTGTTTTCTGGCCTTGGCCCCAGGTCCCTCAGTGGGTCAAAGCCCCACGAGCATCGTCCCCATGCATCCTGCCTGCCTCAAGGGACAAGTGCCCGTTCTTGCTGGCTCCTGTACTGGGCACCAAGGAGAGTCACTGGCTCCTAGTTAACTGTCTGGCACGCGAGTTCAGATAAAAATAACCCTTTTTTGGAAAGCAATGCCTTTATTTGGCCTGTTTCAGTACCTGACAAGTTATGACAAAGCAGCATGGAGAGGAGAATAATGTTGTGTAAGGACCTTGGGTTTAATGGGCCAGTATTTCCTGAGCCTTTGGCTGCAGTCAGATCCCGAGAGAACCTGAAACATTTGAGCATCTCCTGTCCTACAGCTGCAGTGGTCCAGGGGAACACAGTGGCTGCAATGCTGCAATCATCCTCCCACACATGCATGAGCCCTTCCCTGGCAGGGAAGAGCCGAACGTGGTCTGGGCAGAGACTGACACTGCTGCTGAAGCAACCTTCTCCAGCCCCAAACACATACTGGCTATAATCTTGTATTACCCACAAATGGATCCATGACTGAGGATCACATGAATGACAGTCTTTCTCTGGACCTAAACAAACACACAATGACCCCGTGTCTGCTGGCAAGAGACCCCCTCCATTCCAGCCTGATGCTTGGCTTGACTTTCATGCCCATGTTGCCCCAGCAGCCTCCCAAAAGCCTCGCAGGATTTTTTTTCCCATCTCAGCAGGGGATGGAGATTTACGGTCCATCCTCTCCTCCCTGAGGTCGGTATTACATCCATTTCTGCACGGAGCAGGCTGCCGACGGGGCTGGGGTGCACTGGCCAGGGAGGGTCCCATCCATACTGCATGGATGTGTATGGAAAGGCAAAGCAGGAAAAATGCATTGGGTTGGTAAAGGAAAGAGAGGGGTGGGTGATAGTTGCTTGACAAGGGTAAATGAGGGTTGCACAAGCAAGTAATTGGGTTGCACAATCAGAAGCTGTGGAATTATTTAACTTCACAATTATTTAACTTAACAAGTTACCACTGATCAGCTGAGCTGCACTTTCTCAGGGGTTTTAAGCCAAAAGATCTTATTCTTTAACTGGAGTGAATTAAGATAAGGCACCTGGTCCAGGAGTGCAACTCTGCTGCCAGGCACTGACCCCTCCTCGATGCATACCTCAGTGGGAGGAAAGGGATCACAAAATAATTTGAGGGGGATTGCAAAGTGCTGGGCTGTGAAGAAATCAGCAGCAGTTCAGATCCTCCAGGACAGAGAAAAGAATTGAGAATGGGCTGCAAGCGCTGAGAGCAAGCCTTCACATTTGCCAGGAATCTCCTAACTACCTTTGATTGCTGGGAGCAGCTCTGGTCCTACACAGTAGGGACTGGAGCAATTACAGCCATTCCTCGTTCTCCATCTGTGAAGCAATCATGTGGCTTAGGACAACAGGGGACTTCATGACAAAGGAGCTACAAGGGACAGATACTTTGAGGTGGTTCAATACACCAACACCCCCTTGTCAACGAGCTGCAGTCCCAGCCCTAAAAGACATGCCAAAGCCCAGCACAGAGGGAGCCAAGAGACTGAGCAAGAGGACTGTTTTCTTCTGCTCCTGTATTTGATTGGTAGTAACCGCTCAGGGATGTTCCTGTTGAGCTTTTCATTGGCTGTGGTTGCATCTTGCAAAGCTGTTGCCTTCTGCCATGCTGCTCCTGCAGCAGAGGGGTGGCTGGTGCTGGCACCCCCCAAGGTGCAGGTCTCAGCACCAGTCCGTATTTGGGTATTTCCAAAGGAGACCAGCAGCAGGTCAGACCTAGGCACTGAGTGCCCACAGGCATGAGCCACTGCTGGGAGAAAACTTCCCTGGGAACAGCTCTATGCATCTGGCAATGGTTGGTGATGAGCTAGCAGCTGCAGCAGCATCTTGGCCTTCCTCCTCAGAACCTGAGCAGCAGCACAAGGGTTTGGTAAAAGCCAGTCGCAGGGCATGGAGAGATGCTCTCTGGAGATGGAGCAGGCGAATGCCCAGCCTCCACTGGTCCAACCCTTGCTGCCTGGTGCTCCAGAGGGACAGGAGACCTCCAGCCGTGCAGGCAGCACAAACTGCCAGAATGACCTATTTCTGCATCTGCGGGATATCCCTCTCCTTGGCCCCCAGAAAGGGTTTTGCAAGAACTGACCACTTTAAGCACGTGTCAGTGAAATCCAGCTCCCCATCTCGGGTTGTCTAATACCACATTTGCAATGCCTCAGACTTCAGAGCTTTTCCAAATCCCTCAGGGCTGTAAGGCTAATTTAGGCCAGCATCTGGAGTTTTACAAGGCATAGACGAGATAGTGCTCTATTCATTCTCTCTTCCCTTTCTTATAACCACAGGCACCTCACACTGCTCAAGAGAAAACACGTGGAAAGTGCTCTGGGAAGGAAACAGGGTCCCTGGGCAAGGGTGGACCTTCCTTCATCCTGCTCTGACACACAGCGGGGCCAAAAAAGACCTTGGCACCGCAGCATGAGATGGTCCATCTGTATCAGGGAGAGCAGCCGCTGCTCCTCACCCCCAGCTGGGTCCCCAAGTGTTGATGCAGCAGGGTGCCTGGGTGGCACGGGCAGGGCTGGGTGGCAGCCTTGGGTACCAGGGCAGACAAGACACCAACAACGCTGCTGATGCTGTGAAGGGTCTGCAGCTAAACAAAGCCATCACTTGTCTGAAACTTCCAAAAACAATTGTCAAGCTTGTTCTAGCTCAATAACTAGCTGGAGAGGAAAAAGGGCAGATAAAATAATCCTCTTGCAGGAGGACAGAGAGGACAGCCTCATGACATCCATGTCTCTAAACTGAAGACACAAGAATTCTACGGATGGACCACTCAGTGGATAAGGAGTTGGCTGGTGGTCGCACCCAAAGAATTGTGGTCAACAGCTCTATGCCCAAGTGGAGACTGGTGATGAGTGGCATTCCACAGCGGTCTGTACTGGGACCAGTGAAGTCTCTGTGGAGACCTTGGAGCAGCCTCCTAGAACTTAAAGAGGGCTACAGGAGAGATGGGGAGGCACTCTTGATCCAGGAGAGGAGTGACAGGAAAAGGGGTAATGGGTTTAAGTTGAGAGAGGGGAGATTTAGATTAGGTCTTAGGAAGAAATTTTTCACTGTGAGGGTGGTGAGGCACTGGAACAGGCTGCCCAGGGAAGCTGTGGGTGCCCCATCCCTGGAGGTGTTCAAGGCCAGGCTGGATGAGGCTTTGAGCAACCTGGGCTAGTGGAAGGTGTCCCTGCCCATGGCAGGGGGGGTGGAACTCGATGATCTTTAAGGTCCTTTCCAACCCAAACCATTCTATGATTCTATGATGATCCAGCACAGCCAAGAACCACCAGGCCCTGAATGCCAGTGCTCACGGACACTAACACTCTCTATGTACTCCCCTGTCTGGGAACATTCACACCAAAAGCCTCCCATATGAAATCTGAACCTCCCATGCTCTCCTGACTCCCTTGTGCCTACCACAAGATATTTGAGGAGTCTTTAACTTGATACTAAAGGAACACTGTCAAGGTAAAAGTCATACCTTTGGGGATCCATTTCCCTAGTGTAGAACACAGCTTCACTACAGGTTTTTGAACTGCAATGAGCCATTATTCCCCCAGGATAACACACAAGCACCTGAGTGCTCAGGCTCCCCAACCACTCCAAATTCAAGTTATTTTTCTTTTGGTACCAGGCACAGAGACCTGTGCAGTTCCCAGTACCCCTTCACCTCCCCAAACACTTCCATCACCCAAATTTCTACTGCTGCATATTTTAACCCCTCTGCAATTCTCTTAACGAGCCTCGTAACACAGGCATCTTTCGAAGCCCTTGATCCTCGAGTTACATGACTTTGCACGAGACTGTCAGCTTTCAGACAGCATATGGCTCTCCAGTTTGTAACACCACAAAGATCCACTAAAATCATGACTTCTCAAGAGCTTTTAAAAGCTGACAGCAAAAGATGAGCTGCCCACTGGCTCCACTGACACTTACAGACTGGTGCCTGTAGAAAACAGTCAGCCCCCCACGCACCCCCAAATTAATACATGAGAACACGGCAGCCAGGGCAGGAATAAGAGCAAATCCTTTACAAGCAAAGGCTGCTGGAGTGAGGAGCTGTGTTGGATAATGAATCTACCTTAATATATCTCCCCCAAAGAGAAACCCAACTTCCATGTATTATAGGGCAAACTCAAAAGGTTTTATTTTAATTATTTTTTTTTAGCAAATTCTATCACGTAAATGTTAACAAAAAACATCTGTACAATTGTCATGATACACTCAAAAGTGAAACAAATAAGATATAAATACAGATATGGATGTAATGTGACAAAAGCGTAAAAAATAGAAAAAAAAAAGACATGCGCATGAACTCAGTGCCAAAGTAATTTCTCACGGCTGGCACTTTTTAGGAGCAGTTTTTACTTCCCATTTAAAACATTGTTAGCAACGTCCTGCTGTATACTACAAAGGTCTATTTTTCTGTCCCTTAATATGTAATATTATGCTTGATAAATAAAGGGGCGGGGAGAAAAGGTTTTGATGACAAAGATGCGAGTTACATTACTTATACAGGTTATTGGTAAGCTAGTAGTAAGCAATAAAAAAGACAGTCTCATATTGTATTGTATCCAGGCAAGCACACATAGTGTACCTTAAGAAAGCCACATGCCTCGATATTTCTGCACTACATGAGAACTACAGTACGTAGACCTGTGGGGCGAATGGATCCAGTATTTGCCCATGCCCACGGAGCACTGGTGCAGCCAATGGCAGAAAAAACATCCACATCTGAGATTTCGGCAACGTTGCAGCCAGGAGCTGCTGTCTGCTGAGAGTTTTCTCCCATTCAGACTTTTAAAGCATGGTGGGCAAAGAAAATACACTTTTTTTTCTTTTTTTCTTTTTTTTTAAAGGTACGAAAAATTGAAGCCCCGCATAATGGGCAGCAAGAGAAAAAGAAAAAGGCAGCTGCAGTAGGTGGCTACTGCCAGAAGAACGTGAACACAAGCTTCACCGGTGCGGTGAGGCACTGCCAGCATGCAGATCTTTCTCTGCAAGCATGTGTGGACACGGTGATTTGTAGCCAGAGAGACCTTTATGCTTGCTGAAGAGAAAACAAAATGATTGTACAGCTTGTTGAAGTCAGAACACTGGAGATCAGAGAGGTGACATTCAGAGCTAGCCCTTTGAGTACTTCAAAGGAAGCAAAAAAAAAAAAATCAGGTCATGTTCAACATACTAAACAACCTTACTATGTACATTATACGCAATGGTTTATAAATACCTAAGCAGAATGCTCTCTACTGTATACAGGTTTAATATACTTATAGAGTACTCAAAGGATGAACAGTCCTCGACTGACTCACATTAACAAAATTAAGTAGCACATTAATGAGCATCTGTTGACAAACAGAACCGAATCGAATTCAGAAAGTAAGGCCTGGTTCTACCATTTGCAGCCAGAAGTGTGCCAATAGTATCGGAAAACACAGGCTGGTCGCTGGAGGCGCAGAGCCGTGGCAGGTTGCGCGCGGCTTTTCAAGGATGAGCTGTTCGCTCCTGCCATAGTGCCAGGGTCAGCTCAGGGACGTTACAGTGCGTTCACTCTCAGTGCATACTAACAGCATTTTATAAAATATATAAAATCATTTGAGAAGGAATTCAATTCCTGGAGATTTGCTACAGTGTGCCATTCAAAACAAAACAAACAAACAGCAAACAGTGATGGACCAAGCTCCATCACAGCTGGGAGGGACTAAACGCCATGTGGTCAGCTATGCTGACCTTCTGAATCCCTGAACTGGAACAGAAGATGCTGAACTGAGATGGGGAGAAAGAGAGGCATAAATAATAAGCGGTTAGAGTACAAATTAAAAAAAAACCCACAACAAAAAACCCCCACTACTAAAGATTCAAACAAGACAGCTAACTGCTGCCAACAAGTCGGATGAATATTTCCTCAAAAGGGAAAATAAATTTGTATTAAACTAAAATAAATTTGAATAATTCAAAAAATTAAAAAAGAATATTCTAACAAGCATACTGAAAGATGTTGAAAAGAAATGGTCCACGGAAAGGGAGATGCCAACCATGGAGCAGCCAATCCTCCTCCTCCTCACAAGGATGGCTTTTCTGAGCCTGCGGAAAGACCCTGGGAGAATCCCACACACCAGGATTGCCTGGTTTCTCCTGCCATGGCATTATTCATTGGGAAAGATAAGGAACTACCCCTGTAGCCAGCAAAAGCCTGGACACATCCCGACAAACTCAGGAACAGGTCACCTCCTCCGCTCTCCCACCTGCAGGGAAAGGGACCAACAATCTTTGCAGCCCCAAGCCCTCCTGAGCTGCAGACTTGGAGGGGAGCTGGCACCAAGCATCACCTCCCAACATAACTCCTCAGGGCTGGGGCTGAGACACACAGGGATGAACTGATGGAAAGGAAAGACAATGGGGCTTCACCTTCCCTGCTGCGGTACTGGAAACTCTCAGGTTCTCAGTGTGCTACCAAGGTGTCCCCCTTCAGCTCCTCAAAGGGGAAATGGAGGGGGTTGGAGAGAGACCAAGGCACTGAGAGCAGCCAGGGAGCACACATCCATCACCACAGCTGCAGCTGTAACCTGCAAGCCCACCATCCTTTTGCATCACTGGCACTGGGGGCAAAACCCCAAATCTGATCCATTGCAGGTTTGGGGTGGGCATGCCTGTCCAGCCCAGAGCCAAACCAGCACCAGCATCCTCCTGCTTCCCCCGGGTACAGGCAGAGGCATGGGGAGCTCAGCCTTTGCAAACAAAGGTCTCCCTTCAGGGGAGGGCGGTGCTGTGGAGTATCTGACTGATGCTGGTTTGGCTCTGACTTGGTCTGTGCCATCAGGCTGCAAAAGGATTTGCCCCACTGCACTCACTCAGAGCACCCTGCTGACAGCAGTGCCCAGCAAGGGTCCTCTGCACCCCTCCGAAATACAGAGCACCCAGCAGGGCTGTGCGTGGGGCTGGCCAGGAAGAAGGAGGTTTCTAAAGGCAGCTGACAGCACTGCAGGCTCTTTCAGGCACAGGAGCAGAGCTCTCTCCCAGCTGGCTCAGCAGGTGCTTCCACAGGGTCTTTCTGTTCAGTTTCAGATGCCCTTTCTGTCCTCTGGGATAAACATTTTGCCCAAAGCACAAAGGAGTTGTGGGGACAAAGCCACTCACCACCCAACACCAGTGAGTCAGGTCAGAGCAGCAGATCAGTCCTTGGATCCTACAGACTTCAAGAAAAACACAGCCAGCCTCCCAAGGCAGCACTGAGATACAGCCCTGACAGCTCCTGCTGCCCACCCATGGACATACTCGGAGCCTAATCCAACATCTGCCCACCCAACTCCAGTGTGTCATCGCAGACATCAGTCCCAGAATTGGGTCTCAGGTTCGCTTTGGGGAGTGATAAGTAACCTGGAGAGTCTTTTGAGCATATGAAAGAGCCAAATGGGTTGAAAGGGGGAGAAATATTTACACAGTCAATGAAAGGAGCAAGAGCCCAGCTGTTTTGCACTGCACAGCTGGCTGGAGAGCAGTTACAGAGAAATCAGCCCGTTGGAGGTCTGTTAGAAGAACTATGTACAAAAACTCAGATGTTTAAAAAGAACGTACTTTTCGTTACTCACTTAATCTCTCTCAGTATTAAAGCATCTGAGGCTGGAATTGCAGCCAGATCTGCAAAGATCTCCTCAGGGAGAGCCCTGCACTTCAGGCAAGCTACAACAGGGAGTACAAAACAAGACCACAAGACTTGTAAGAAGAGGATATCTAGCCAGAACGGCTGCAGTCATGGGGAGAGAGCAGGTAACTAGCTCACAGAAACCAAAACTGGGTATGAACTAAACCAACGAGTTTTGTTTGACCTTTACGTGTGTCCAGGTTCCTGGACTCAGTTTTGGAACGCTAACCTAAACATATTTCCAAGATTTCAGCAGGCTATACAAATATGTTTAAGTATGGCTTTCTGTTGTTCACTTTTAATGAAGACTGCAACACAGACCTTGGTTCCTTTACATTCAATACCAGTAAGATTCTACATAAAAGCTTTTAAGTGACTAAAATACTGATTGCAATAAATATCTGCATGGCCTCCTTGAGCTGATGGAGCGCGCCAGTGAAAAGTAGCAGAAAGGTCTCTGAGAGGCACCGTTGATTGCTTCTAAGTCTACACATATGTCCACAAATCTCCATTAACTGTGCGTTGAAACATCTGAAGAGGAACTGCTGTTGCTGTTGGTGGTCTGGGCCCTCTTTATGTACAAGTTTAGTAGCTTCATCTGAAAGAAACAAACAAACATCAGGAGAAGATGCCAGGAAAAACAGGTGGACAAAAGTTGACTGCAAATCTTAAAACTCGCATTCTGTGGTCAACCCAGTTTTGAGTGAGCTGACACTGGGCTCTCTGGAGGAAAAGCAGAAGCAAAGCTGAGCATAATTCAGAACAGAGGCAGGAGGGTATGCCTAGTCTCAATGAAGTTACAGATAGATTTAATGGGATTTAGAAAATCCTCTTGCATTTCACTTCAGCAGCCATCAGCTCACAGACCTCAGTCCTGCAGCCTGCTATGAGCAAGCAGGATTCCCGCTGAGGTCCAGGGGGCTGCAGGCACACCAGCAATCAGAGAGCCACAGTCCCTCCTAGGAAACACCCTGAATTCGACATACTTTTAAAATGTTAATCTTCAATGACATTTAAATATCTTCACTAACTTGGTACATCTAGTGAAACTGCAGCTGTTATGACTACATACTTCCTTTGCATGGGTTTGTTTTCTTTTCCTGCCGTACCACCTTAGCTCCAGATCCTGCAATGACTCATGCACACGTTTAACTTTAAACATGCAGGCAGTCTGCGTAAACCCAGAAGAATTACTCACATGTTTATAGTTAGTTATGTGGTGGAGTAAGTCCGTGGCACCAAGGTTACTGAGATTATAAAGTCTCTACAATATTTTATAGGGGGATTTCCTAACTGCCCAAGTATAATTAGGTAAACCTCAGCACTCATAGCTGTCTCTTTCCAGAGTAACTTGGAGGAACAAGAAATTTGCTTAAGGACAAGGCAACTCAATTCAGAAATAAAATTCAAGTGTCCTCAGTCTCAGGTTGTTTTGGTCTACACCACACTTCCTACCCATGAAAGAAATTACTGCTTCAAAATAACAGAATTTGGCCCTCTGAACTAAGTAGCTATTCACATGCAGACATCTGTTTCAGAAAAAAAAGCAGAATTAATCTTAAAATTGCAGAGAAATCTTAGGTATGACGACTGCTTCCTGAGCAACTCCAAAAAGCAATCAAACCCCACCCGCCTTAAGACAAAATGCCAGCTCTTGTCTGAAGGACAGAGCTGAATTAGGACTTGGTTTCACTGCAGCATCAGCTCAGATTTTGAGTTTTGCTGCTAACCTGACTCCAGGGCACAAAGTCCTTTGAAGCATCACTTGAGCTTGCTGGTGTCCCAGGAGGGAAGGGACACATCTGCCATACCATTGAGAGTGAAGCTTTAGCTGCGTTTCTACCGGCCCTAATCACAACCTGCTGCCAAGAGGACCTGCTCTCCCACCCATCCCAGCCATACGTTCCCTACCACTCTTTGCACTAGATTACCTGTGCAGCCACAGAGCAGACTGAAAGTTAATTAATTTGTATTGGAGATCTGGTTTTCAGCCACAGCAGCTAGGTGATCCAACTCACTGCACAGTCACCCCTGGACGCAACGCCAAAGGGGCAAGGCAAACGTGGCTGTAGTGGGAAGGACCCATTTGGTGGCAGCTTATGGCTACATAGCATCAAATGCATTGTGAAACCAATCCCTGAACCCTATCAAAACTTGCTTAGTGGGATTTCATATGCTCACACTGCTGAGCAAGTGCTGT